>NW_027305605.1:35000-173252 GCF_039555335.1 Amphiura filiformis
CTAATAGCGGTAATAGCAAATAATAGCACGTCTTATGCAATTGTGCTAAATGTAAAAGATTCTAAGTCTAGGGAAAGCGTGCTATTAGCGCTAATAGCAATTAATAGCACGTCATATGCAATTGTGCTCAATGTAAAAGATTCTAAGCAACGCTTTCCTAGACTTAACCCCTGAATTTTCCCGTTTAAATTACGCGCTCTACCAATTGAGCTATTTAATGATTTTGTTTGGGATAATTTAGACCATATCAATATGACGTGCTATTTTGATTTGCTATAGCAGAATTAGCGCTATTATGCTAAAAATGATATTAGCATTTAATTAGCGCTATTATTATAGCGCTAATAGCAACGCTTTCCGTTAGACTTAGAATCTTTTAGATTTTAGCAGTTATTAGTGCACTCATTTGCAAATATGTCAATAGCGCTAATAGCAATTAATAGCACGCTTTCCCTAGCCGTAGACTCTTTTTAGATATAGCAAATTGCACATGACGTGCTATTATTTGCTATTAAAAGATTCTAAGCTAAAAGCGCTATTAGCGCTAATAGCGCTAATAGCACGCTTGCAATTGTGCCAATAGATTTAAGCTTAGAATCTTTTAGATTTAGCACAATTGTATATGACGTGCTATTAATTGCTATAAGCGCTAATAGCGCTATTATAATAGCATAATGCGCTTTCTAGACTTAGAATCTTTTTAGATTTAGCACAATTGCATATGACGTGCTAATTTTTAGATTTGCTATTACGCTATTATTTGCTATTATAGCGCTATTAGCGCTTATAGCACGCTTTAGCTTAGCACCCCTAGACTTACAAACTTTTTAGATTTAGCACGATTGCATATGATGTGCTATTATTTGCTAATAGCGCTATTAGCGCTAATAGCACGCTTTCCCTAGACTTAGAATCTTTTTAGATTTAGCACAATTGCATATGACGTGCTATTGTTTATTATTAGCGCTATTAGCGCTAATATTAGCGCTAATAGATTTAGCACATTGCATATGACGTGCTTTAGCCTAGCGCTATTAGCGTTATTAGAATCTTTTTTTAGATTTAGCACAATTGCATATGACGTGCTATTATTTGCTATTAGCGCTAATAGCACGCTTTTAGACTTAGAATCTTTTTACATTTAGCACAATTGCATATGACGTGCTATTAATAGCACGTCATATGCAATTGTGCTAAATCTAAAAAGATTCTAAGTCTGGGGAAAGCGTGTTATTAGCGCTAATAGCGCTATTAGCGCTAATAGCAAATAATAGCACGTCATATGCAATTGTGCTAAATCTAAAAAGATTCTAAGTCTAGGGAAAGCGTGCTATTAGCGCTAATAGCGCTAATAGCACGTCATATGCAATTATGCTAAATCTAAAAAGATTCTAAGTCTAGGGAAAGCGTGCTATTAGCGCTATTAGCGCTAATAGCAATTAATAGCACGTCATATGCAATTGTAATAAATTTAAAAAGATTCTAAGTCTGGAGACAGCGTGCCATTAGCGCTAATAGCAAATAATAGCACGTCATATGCAATTGTGCTAAATCTAAAAAGATTCTAAGTCTAGGGAAAGCGTGCTATTAGCGCTAATAGCGCTATTAGCGCTAATAGCAAATAATAGCACGTCATATGCAATTGTGCTAAATCTAAAAAGATTCTATGTCTAGGGAAAGCGTGCTATTATCGCTAATAGCGCTATTAGCGCTAATAGCACGTCATATGCATCGTGCTAAATCTAAAAAGTTTGTAAGTCTAGGGAAAACGTGCTATTAGCGCTAATAGCGCTATTAGCGCTAATAGCAATTAATAGCACGTCATATGCAATTGTGCTAAATCTAAAAAGTTTGTAAGTCTAGGGAAAGCGTGCTATTAGCGCTAATAGCGCTATTAGCGCTAATAGCAAATAATAGCACGTCATATGCAATTGTGCTCAATCTAAAAAGATTCTAAGTCTAGGGAAAGCGTGCTATTAGCAAATAATAGCACGTCATATGCAATTGTGCTAAATCTAAAAAGATTCTAAGTCTAGGGAAAGCGTGCTATTAGCGCTATTAGCGCTAATAGCAATTAATAGCACGTCATATGCAATTGTGCTAAATCTAAAAAGATTCTAAGTCTATGGAAAGCGTGCTATTAGCGCTAATAGCGCTATTAGCGCTAATAGCAAATAATAGCACGTCATATGCAATTGTGCTAGGGCATTGTGCGAAGTCTAGGGAAGCGTGCTATTAGCGCTATTAGCGCTAATAGCAAATAATAGCACGTCATATGCAATTGTGCTAAATCTAAAAAGATTATAAGTCTTGGGAAAGCGAGCTATTAGCGCTAATAGCACTATTAGCGCTAATAGCAAATAATAGCACGTCATATGCAATTGTGCTAAATCTAAAAAGATTCTAAGTCTAGGGAAAGCGTGCTATTAGCGCTATTAGCGCTAATAGCACGTCATATGCAATCGTGCTAAATCTAAAAAGTTTGTAAGTCTAGGGAAAGCGTGCTATTAGCGCTAATAGCGCTATTAGCGCTAATAGCAAATAATAGCACGTCATATGCAATTGCGCTAAATCTAAAAAGATTCTAAGTCTAGGGAAAGCGTGATATTAGCGCTATTAGCGCTAATAGCACGTCATATGCAATTGTGCTAAATCTAAAAAGTTTGTAAGTCTAGGGAAAGCGTGCTATTAGCGCTATTAGCGCTAATAGCAAATAATAGCACGTCATATGCAATTGTGCTAAATCTAAAAAGATTCTAAGTCTAGGGAAAGGGTGCTATTAGCGCTAATAGCAAATAATAGCACGTCATATGCAATTGTGCTAAATCTAAAAAGATTCTAAGTCTTGGGAAAGCGAGCTATTAGCGCTAATAGCACTATTAGCGCTAATAGCAAATAATAGCACGTCATATGCAATTGTGCTAAATCTAAAAAGATTCTAAGTCTAGGGAAAGCGTGCTATTAGCGCTATTAGCGCTAATAGCAAATAATAGCACGTCATATGCAATTGTGCTAAATCTAAAAAGATTTTAAGTCTAGGGAAAGCGTGCTATTAGCGCTATTAGCGCTAATAGCACGTCATATGCAATCGTGCTAAATCTAAAAAGTTTGTAAGTCTAGGGAAAGCGTGCTATTAGCGCTAATAGCAATTAATAGCACGTCATATGCAATTGTGCTAAATCTAAAAAGTTTGTAAGTCTAGGAAAGCGTGCTATTAGCGCTAATAGCGCTAATAGCAATTAATAGCACGTGATATGCAATTGTGCTAAATGTAAAAAGATTCTAGCAAATAATAGCACGTCATATGCAATTGTGCTAAATCTAAAAAGATCCTAAGTCTAGGGAAAGCGTGCTATTAGCGCTAATACCGCTATTATTGCTAATAGCAATTAATAGCACGTCATATGCAATTGTGCTAAATCTAAAAAGATTTTAAGTCTAGGGAAAGCGTGCTATTAGCGCTATTAGCGCTAATAGCACGTCATATGCAATCGTGCTAAATCTAAAAAGTTTGTAAGTCTAGGGAAAGCGTGCTATTAGCGCTAATAGCAATTAATAGCACGTCATATGCAATTGTGCTAAATCTAAAAGTTTGTAAGTCTAGGGAAGCGTGCTATTAGCGCTAATAGCGCTAATAGCAATTAATAGCACGTGATATGCAATTGTGCTAAATGTAAAAAGATTCTAGCAAATAATAGCACGTCATATGCAATTGTGCTAAATCTAAAAAGATCCTAAGTCTAGGGAAAGCGTGCTATTAGCGCTAATACCGCTATTATTGCTAATAGCAATTAATAGCACGTCATATGCAATTGTGCTAAATCTAAAAAGATTCTAAGTCTAGGGAAAGCGTGCTATTAGCGCTATTAGCGCTAATAGCACGTCATATGCAATCGTGCTAAATCTAAAAAGTTTGTAAGTCTAGGGAAAGCGTGCTATTAGCGCTAATAGCAATTAATAGCACGTCATATGCAATTGTGCTAAATCTAAAAGTTTGTAAGTCTAGGGAAAGCGTGCTATTAGCGCTAATAGCGCTAATAGCAATTAATAGCACGTGATATGCAATTGTGCTAAATGTAAAAAGATTCTAGCAAATAATAGCACGTCATATGCAATTGTGCTAAATCTAAAAAGATCCTAAGTCTAGGGAAAGCGTGCTATTAGCGCTAATACCGCTATTATTGCTAATAGCAATTAATAGCACGTCATATGCAATTGTGCTAAATCTAAAAGTTTGTAAGTCTAGGTAAATCGTGCTATTAGCGCTAATAGCAATTAATAGCACGTCGTATGCAATTGTGCTAAATGAAAAGATTCTAAGTCTAGGGAAAGCGTGCTATTAGCGCTAATAGCACGTCATATGCAATTGTGCTAAATCTAAAAAGATCCTAAGTCTAGGGAAAGCGTGCTATTAGTGGTTAGTGGTCACACTAGCTTTGTTGCCCTGCGGGGCCCTTTTAAATTGGAACTCACTTAGAGTGTTTAGTTGTCGTAAGAGAGTCTCCGGCCTCAGGCGTGCCAGCCCAGCGGCCTTGATATTTCTTGTTGATGGTGGGGACAGCGGTCACACTAAGTTTTATTGCCCTGCTGGGCCCGTTTATATTGGAACTCACTTGGAGTGTTTAGTTGTCGTATGCGAGTCTCCGGCCTCAGGCCTGCCGGCCATGCGGCCTTGATGTTTTTTGTTGATGGTGGGGACAGATGTCACACTAGCTTTCTTGCCCTGCGGGACCCTTTTATATTGGAACTCACTTGGAGTGTTTAGTTGTCGTATGGGAGTCACCGGCCTCAGGCCTGCCGGCCCTGCGGCCTTGATGTTTTTGTTGATGGTGGGGACAGCGGTCACACTAGCTTTGCTGACCTGCGGGGCCCTTTTATATTGGAACTCACTTGGAGTGTTTAGTTGTCGTATGGAGTCACCGGCCTCAGGCCTGCCGGCCCTGCGGCCTTGATGTTTGTTGCTGATGGCGTGGACAGCGGTCATACTAAGTTTCTTGCCCTGCGGGGCCCTTTTATATTTGAACTCACTTGGAGTGTTTAGTTGTCGTATGGGAGTGTCCGGCCTCGGGCCTGCCAGCACTGCGGCCTTGATGTTTTTTGTTGATGGTGGGGACAGCGGTCACACTAGCTTTGTTGATTTGCGGGGCCCTTTTATATTGGAACTCACTTGGAGTGTTTAGTTGTCGTATGGAGTCACCGGCCTCAGGCCTGCCGGCCCTGCGGCCTTGATGTTTTTTGCTGATGGTGGGGACAGCGGTCACACTAAGTTTCTTGCCCTGCGGGGCCCTTTTATATTTGAACTAACTTGGAGTGTTTAGTTGTCGTATGGGAGTCTCCGGCATCGGGCCCGCCAGCCCTGCGGCCTTGATGTTTTTTGTTGATGGTGGGGACAGAGGTCTCACTAGCTTTGTTGCCCTGCGGGGCCCATTTATATTGGAACTCACTTGAAATGTTTAGTTGTCGTATGGGAGTCTCCGGCCTCAGGCCTGCCGGCCCTGCGGCCTTGATGTTTTTTGTTGATGGTGGGGACAGTGGTCACACAAGCCTTGTTGCCCTGCGTGGCCCCTTTATATTGGAACTCACTTGGAGTGTTAAGTTGTCGTATCTAATATTTTTGTTGATGGTGGGGACAGCGGTAACACTAGCTTTCTTGCCCTGCGGGGCCCTTTTATACTGGAACTCACTTGGAGTGTTTAGTTGTCGTATGGGAGTCACCGGCCTCGGGCCTGCCGGCCATGCGGCCTTGATGTTTGTTGATGATGGTGGGGACAGCGGTCACACTAAGGTTTTGCCCTGCGGGGCCCTTTTAATTTTGAACTCACTTGAAGTGCTTAGTTGTCGTATGGGGAGTCTCCGGCCTCAGGCCTGCCGGCCCTGCGGCCTTGATGTTTTTGTTGATGGTAGGGACAGAGGTCTCACTAGCTTTCTTGGCCTGCGGGGCCCTTTTATATTGGAACTCACTTGGAGTGTTTAGTTGTCGTATGGGAGTCACCGGCCTCGGGCCTGCCGGCCCTGCGGCCTTGATGTTTGTTGCTGATGGCGGGGACAGCGGTCATACTAAGTTTCTTGCCCTGCGGGGCCCTTTTATATTGGAACTCACTTGGAGTGTTTAGTTGTCGTATGGGAGTCACCGGCCTCGGGCCTGCCGGCCCTGCGGCCTTGATGTTTGTTGCTGATGGTGGGGACAGCGGTCATACTAAGTTTCTTGGCCTGAGGGGCCCTTTTATATTTGAACTCACTTGGAGTGTTTAGTTGTCGTATGGGAGTCTCCGGCCTCAGGCCTGCCGGCCCTGCGGCCTTGATGTTTTTTGTTGATGGTGGGGACAGTGGTCACACAAGCCTTGTTGCCCTGCGTGGCCCCTTTATGTTGGAACTCACTTGGAGTGTTAAGTTGTCGTATGGGAGTCTCCGGCCTCAGGCCTGCCGGCCCTGCGGCCCTAATATTTTTGTTGATGGTGTTTAGTTGTCGTATGGGAGTCACCAGCCTCGGGCCTGCCGGCCCTGCGGCCTTGATGTTTTTTGCTGATGGTGGGGACAGCGCTCACACAAAATTTCTTGCCCTGCGGGGCCCTTTTATATTGGAACTCACTTGGAGTGTTTAGTTATCGTATGGGAGTCTCCGGCCTCGGCCCTGCCGGACCTGCGGCCTTAATATTTTTGTTGATGGTGGGGAAAGCGGTCGCACTAGCTTTCTTTCCCTGCGGGGCCCTTTTATATTGGAACTCACTTGGAGTGTTTAGTTGTCGTATGGGAGTCACCGGCCTCGGGCCTGACGGCCCTGCGGCCTTAATGTTTTTTGTTGATGTTGGGGACAGCGGTCACATTAAATTTCTTGCCCTGCGGGCCCCTTTTATATTGGAACTTACTTGGAGTGTTTAGTTGTCGTATGGGAGTCACCGGCCTCGGGCCTGCCGGCCCTGCGGCCTTGATATTTTTTGTTGATGTTGGGGACAGCAATCACACTAAGTTTCTTGCCCTGCGGGCCCATTTATATTGGAACTCACTTGGAGTTTTAAGTTGTCGTATGGGGAGTCTCTGGCCTCAGGCCTGCTGGCCATGCGGCCTTGATGTTTTTTGTTAATGGTGGGGACATTGGTCACACTAGATTTGTTGCCCTGCGGGGCCCTTTTATATTGGAACTCACTTGGAGTGTTAAGTTGTCGTATGGGAGTCTCTCTAGCGCTAATAGCACCTACCATCCGTAGAAAATCGTCAATTTTAAAATTTGCAAACGATACACTAATGAGCGCTAATATCGGTATTAGCACACACTACGCTATTAGCGCTAATAGCGCTAGTAGTACACCTTACGCTATTAGCGCACCTCGCTCTAATGAGTGCTATTAGTGCTATTAGCGCTAATAGCGTCTACCATTTGCAGAAAATGAACAATTTGGCACATAATACAATGAGTTGTAATATCGTTATTAGCATACCTGTCGGTATTTGCGCTAATAGCGCTATTAGCACGCCTTACGCTATTAGCGCATCCCACGCTAATGAGTGCTATCCGTAGAAAATGATCAATTTTCAAATTTGCAAACGATACAATAATGAGCGCTAAATCGCTATTAGCACACACTACGCTATTAGCGCTAATAGCGCTAGTAGCACACCTTACGCTATTAGCGCTAATAGCGCACCTCGTGCTAATGAGTGCTAGTATGATGATGATGATGATGATGATGATGATGATGATGATGATGATGATGATGATGATGATGATGATGGATAATACAACTGATGTCAGATGATTGTTAGAGTCGTGATGGTATCACTCACAGCATGGAAATAGTAGACATGCTCACATTTTCGGCAAGCCCACGTGTCAAGGCCAAATCGACTTTTACAATGTTTATTGAAGAGATAAGATATGCATAATCTTAGTTTGCGAGAAGATAAGAGGTCAAACGTTTCCATGTTAAAATAGAATTACATGCTAGGCATGTTTGTTCCTCTTGTCGTTTGTGTATTAATTATCATCATCATCATCATCATCATCATCATCATCATCATCATCATCATCATCATCATCATCATCATCATCATCATCATCATCATCGTCGTCATCATTATCATCATCATCGTCGTCGTCGTCATCATCATCATCATATCATCATCATCATCATCACCATCATCATTACCTGACTACTAGCCACAACTGAAACCCATACCAAGGAAAATAAAATATCAATTTTGCTGCAAACCCTCAGAGAAAATTAATATACAAATATTTAAAATCGTGTTTTATTACAACGTATCTAATAGTAATAGGAATTTACACACATCCATGACAACTGCTAAATTAAGCTGAAATGAAGAAAACATAGACTATAAAAAAGTCTAAAATGAAAATAAATGTTGTTTGTAGCTTATTCAGCTTTCATAACGTAATTGTACACTGCAAAAACAATTCCCAGATATGAGCAAAATTTTACTCTTTTTGACAGTAAAAATACTAAATACTTGAGTAAATTGTACTCCATCAAGGCTGATTAATTCGTCGGCTGTATTCCATAGTGGCTTATAAGTGGGGCACCGCGAATAAACAACTTTTCGAGAAAATCGGGTTTGAAGAAATGCCAATTTAAAATCGAGTTGTGTAAATCGGAAATTCATCACATTTTGTAAATGATGTGAAATTTATGTAGTAAAGTAAATAGATTTTATTTTTATATATTTTTCAAAAGAAATAAACACATAATATTACTGGCAAACTGAAAACAATAAGTACAAAACTATACGTCACTATGGAAAACACGCAAAACGCAATACCCTAACCCAACGTTAACCTTTCTTCACTTCGATCGCAGTGTAATCCCTATGGAGATACTTTTCGTAGGCTTTATTCCATAGTGGCGTATAGGTCCGATACGTCACTATGACATGTAGCGAGGTGTACGCCACTATGACATACAATGTTTTTCATTTTTGCCGATATTTTTAATTATAAAATGTGTATAAAAAAAGGGCGTATGGTCGATACGCCACTATGGAAAACATAAAATTTCACTTTGTAACTAAACGCCACATTTAATTAATTAATTACTACTTAATTAGCTAATGTTGACTGATGAGAGAACATCATTAAAAACACATGTGCCAATTAAAAAAAAATGACCAAAAAACACTATATGCCACTATGGAATATAGCCGATGAATTGTTTACTCATCTTGTTGATTAGACATTTACAAAGAATTGGGTTAAGACTTTTACTAGGCTTTCGCTGAGTAAATTTTACTCTATGATAAATCCAGGGTCGAATATTCCCCCTTTGACTCAAAATAAGAGTAAAATGGTACTCAACTGAGGTTGAGTAAGATTTACCACATGAGTTGAGCAATTATTTTACTCAACATTTACTCTTCAAGGAGTACCGGAAACGTTCGCCTAATGGCGCTTTTGGATTCTTAGAAATGTGAGAGCGCCATTCTTGTAAAATCTCAACAGCATTAAGGATACGTGTATGTTAAATTGAGCAACCTGGACATAATGCCTCAGAAAAAAAAATATCGTGACATGACCCAATACTTTAGGTCACTAGGTTAGTTGCTAGAGCAGCAAATGTTTTGGGGTTTCTTCAGGTATTCTTTCTCAAAGTGCCATTGGACTTAATTTGTATATCGATTCATACGTTATACCTAACTCATTTTGGTAAATCTTTTTATAACATTGTAATTTCTTCATATTTGTTTAATATTCTTCAGTTCAAAATTACACCCTTCTATTGTCTGACCCGTTAGCTCAGTCAGTAGAGGGTGCGCCTTGAATGGTGAATGGTACTTGTTCGAATCTTGATTTCTGATCCCACTTTTATGTGAACAAGGGCCAAGAAATGTTTTTGGATTTTGTCCCCATTTTACGAACGAATATTGTGAATTTTTTAATTTAATTTTAATTTTCTTATTTTTTTTTTTAGATAAATAGGCACTGCGAACAAACGGCAACAAAAACCGCTGACAAAATTTGCTCCACCTGCTACCTATCAATGCGTGATATATTCCACTACATTTAACAGTTAAATGACCTTTGAAAAATAGAACGGCCTCAATGTTTCAAATTGTGTAACTACATTACTTTATTCATTTATGCATTATAAATGATCAGATATTTTTTCTTTTCTTAAAAGGATCGAACCCAAGTAGATCAGACCATTGATCATATAACTATCAGACCACGAAGTAGTTACGTAACTCCGTGATGGTATCGGAACCAAGCACTGTTTGTATGGCGATCATTAGGCTGCGTTCACATAGAAGTATACTATTCGGGTATACGGTGCACGGTTTGCAGGTGCACGCGTATAGCTTAAATCGTGCAAGACAATTTCATAGTACCGGGTCACATAAGGCTACGATCACATAGAAGTATACTATTCGGGTATACGGTGCACGTTTTACAGGTGTACGCGTATAGCTTAAATCGAGCAAGGTAATTTCATAGTACCGGGTCACATAAGAGGGCACTATTCGAAAAGGCCGTATCCCGCGTTTTAAAACTAAACCTTATGTGGGTAAATTCATTTTTTTAAATAGATGCACTATCTAATTCTGCATGATGCAGTCATGTCTACAGTAGAATTCACCTCGACCTTTGCAGGACTTAAACCCCATTAAAAGCTATTAAACCAAGATAACACTCATTGAAACAGCTCAACTGATTAAATCGGATCTTCTCTGGCTGTGCACATGTGTCTGTTTTATATGTGCGATATAGCAATGAGCTGCTATAATACAGCTTCAGTTGGGTAACCGATTATAAAGGAAACGCAAGGAAACAATGGTTGTGGACCTTTGTTCACGAAATGAGACAATGGCCTGCTTTTTGTTAACCAGCATTCTTGAAAATGAGCAACATAATGATTGTTGACTTAACACGGTTTGGAAATAATTTCTTCATATTTTTGGTGTTATCTGTCGTTTACATATCCTTCCTAAAACACAAAAGTGCGACCCTTTTTCAATCACCTACAGTACCCAATTTCGGCATACTATATAAGAAACTCATCATGATGATTGCCAGAGAATAGTTTAAATGTAGCTTGTACCGTTTTTGTGGCATCCTTCAGAAGTGAGCGGTCCGATACCAATATTTTCGGTCAAATCTCCATTCAATTAACACGGGGAGTTGGCTAGCTATGCCTTGCCCTCACTCATATTTTACAAAAGTGCGACTATTTCTGAACATCTAACCTAGCTGTAATTTTAGGTCATGTTAGAGAAATATATTTGCTAGAAGTTTAGAGAATAAGTTAAATATTGGCTGGTTATTTTTCACACAGTGATGTTAACTAGGCAAGTGCCCATTCTTCCATTTGTAGAGGTCACGCGTCAATGGTGAGAGCACTGTGTATTGTGTATAGGAAAACGGACAGTAACTGCAGTATGGCACATTATGACACCTCATTGAATGTAATGTGACCTCAAGAAGTAAACTTACAAGCATTTGATTAGACGAAGAAAATTGGTAAACTGACCTATCATGCCTAGACTCGCTAATCGCTATACGAAATACGCTCATTCGATCAGGCTGAGTTCACATAGAATACTCCTATATGAACTCAGCCTGATCGAATGAGCGTATTTCGTATAGCGAATACCGTATACCGTATACTTCTATGTGAACTCAGCCTTACGATCACGCTATTTTGGTATGCCTTTTTTGTGTACTGATTGTTTCGATCGTGGTTCATTACTTAAGCGCGTGATCCCGTTGACATAGTAACATTACGTAACTTCGATACCGGGCTTCGATACTGACTAGTTGTTGAGTGCACATAATATGGAAAGCCGTTGGGGTATAGTGTGCCTTCCAAAGCGCCTTATAACATGTTCTCATTGTGTTCTGGAATCCTAGCCAGTATTCAATGATAGCTATAGAGGCCTTGCGTTTATCGATTGGCTCCAAACAAAGGATTTGAACCGGTTTCTTCCCCGTAATCATGGCGCAGTGCAGTCCATTCAATCAAATGTTGTCATCAACCTATTTGATCGTAGTGCATTTTGTTATGTGTGTGTGACGAACCCGGGTGACGAACTGTCGCGGTAGATGCACTCATGCTTTTGTTCAGGCGGCGGATGACATGATCGAGCCGGCAACTCGTGAAACCGCCCGGCCGTATGGCATTTTCCATATACTCGGTTAGTTTTGTGGGGTTCATTATCGAACCCCAACGGTTTTAGCTTTTATTTATATTATTGATCAACATGGGCCTATTTGTTTGTGATATTTCAAGCGTTTTAAAATTTCAAAATAATCCCATTCAATTACACGGTTGACGATGAAAATTTACTGAATTTAGGGACTGCATGTCATACACCACCTGCTTTTGTTGAATGCATTTGAGTAGTCCGCCATATTTACGGGATGATACGTCATATGCACAGCCTCTATTCAGTTGGTCGTTGTATGATTTTGTTCGTTCACTCATTCAAATTTTATTTATATCATTTGAAGACTGAGCCGATTATGATACATCCTCCGTGGAACAGTTTCAAACAAATATAGCTAGGGATTATTGGGGCAGAGGTTATCTTTTGAATCCTCTTAGAGGGCTATCATTTTTTTTCGGAAGGGGGGTCCCAAATTTACAAAAAGTCTTCGTCAATAAAATTGCGCACCCCCTATTTCGCCAACAAAAATTTTATGATCCCAAACCCCAAAATTGTATTGAAATCAGTCTTTTTGAATAAAATACCCTCCTTTCTGTGGGCATGGTGTGCCTAGCTACATTTTGGTCATAAAACTTTTTATGACCCCTCCTATTATTCTTTCCAAGACTTTATGACCCCCGTATATTTGGGACCCCCCTTCGAATAAAATGATATACCTCTTATGACCACTGATGCATAGGCAAGGACACTCGCCTCAGTCTTCAAATGATATAAATAAAATTTGAATGAGTGAACGAACAAAATCATACAACGACCAACTGAATAGAGGCTGTGCATATGACGTATCATCCCGTAAATATGGCGGACTACTCAAATGCAGTTCGTCTCACACACATAACAAATGCCTATACAATAGGTTCATTACAACATTTGATTGAATGGATTGAGTTACTCTAAAATGAAACGATAAAAACAAAGAATCATGAAAAAAGACACATACAAGATAAAATAATAAAATTATATAAACAATGTTAAAGATAAAATCAAGAAAATAGAGAATAAAATTTCCTCAAATCAGAAAAAAAAAATATTGACAGACATCATAATCTGTCAGAAATTACTGCATGAGATTCGAACCATCAATCTTCTCCACAAGTTCTCTTTATCCTCGCACTATAGTCTAATGCTCTGCTCGCTGGGCCACAACGTATCAGGTGAATGATTACCGCATTATCATGAACAAGTTTGTTCGATCTTGTTCATAATTGTATGTGTCGATAGGTTTCACCCTTTAACTACACGTACCCTTAATGATCAATGATAATAGTCGGCTTTTACAGGGATGGCGCTCTCTCATTTCCATGAACTCCATAGTGCCATTAGGCGAACGTTTGCGGTATTATATTTTAACTCAAATTTGATCGAGTAAAAATTAATACTATAGATAAGCAAATAATTTTGCTCAAATTAGGGGTAAAATATCAATTTACTCAGGTTAACGAGTATATTGACATAGGCTTAGGAGCCGGGGGGCTTGAGGGGGCTCAGCCCCTCAATAATTTTGGTGCGGGGCTGGAATACCTTCCATCCCCCCACCAATAATCCTACACCAGGTGAACTTAAAAAATTGAAAAAAAAAAACATAGAGGGAAAAGGGATCTCACCCCTACCCCCCCATTCTGGCCCCACAATTTTTTTAAAAGTTTCAGCCCCTAAGTCTATGATTGAAGCTGCAGCATCTGGAATATAGAATCGACGCAGCTGTTGCCATTTAAGTTGAAGTTGAATCAAAACACAAAATTATTCACACATTGACAAGCAAAATAAATATGCGGATAAGAAAATTGTCGTTTTTAACAATATTATTAAAACGTTCTCAACAGCAGGAAGAGAATTGAACATCTTTTTAGAGGGAAAAGGGACCTCACCACCCCATTCTGGCCCCCATTTTTTAGTAACAGCAACACATATAACTGCAGTCCAAAGTCACATGTGCTAAAACAAAAACATCCACTTCATGCATGAAAGTTGAAGCTTAATTGTAATCATTATCAATTCGTGATGTACTTTAACATTGCAGTTGCATGCACACATCATCAACAGCTTGTGCGTATCTCATAATTAAGGACCTAAAATACTGTATCAAATGGCCTAGTGTCCAATGCCTCATTTCAAATGTTTAGTTTTAGTTTTGGTTTTGGTCACGTAGTTTCCTATTGTCCTGCCTAACCACTTGAATCACAAGATATCGAACTCATTGTTTCTACCTTTTGTTTAAAACTAAACATTTGTGACAGGTAGTTTCGGTTTTGGTTTCAGTTTCTTATAAGTGGTGTGACGAAGAAAATTACAGGATTTGAAGTTACCTGATCTAAGTATACAAAAGAAATGTTTTTAAAAATTTCGCAGTGCAATATTCACGAGCAGAGAAGTCGAACAAAGCATTCTACATTTGAAAGCATTGATTTAGTTTGAAAGCATTGCCTTGAGACTACGAAATAGCCTTGGCTTATTTCACTGTGAAAATATATAGACCATCGAAATATTTCCACATACATTACAATAGACACTTGACTTGAGTGATACTTGAGTGATATAAACACTATTATACACAACTCTATTTATGTGCATGTCGCATGACGGAAGATTAATATCATAGAAAGCTGGTTTAAATTGACTTTTAATTCAATTTATTTATTGGAGAAGAGAGAAAGAAGAGGTCGTCAGGGAAAGAGGGTGTGTGTGTGTGGGGGGGGATAAGGGTAAGGGAGAAAGAGAAACAGAGGGGAGAGAGCATTGGAAGTGGGAAGGGAAGGAGGGGGAGAGGGGAGCTCAAGAGTGGAGTGGAATAATAGGGAAGAGTCGATATCGAGTGTGGGGAGGAGGGAGGGAGGAGGTTATATATAGGTGGCGGAGGGAACGTAGGTAAGAGGTATGGGTTGTGCTTTCCGGGGAATAATCTAATCCATAATCAAATCATCTACATCATCATGCATCGTTTATATTTCAGACAAATAAACAAAACACCCCCTCCCCCACCCCTCAATATATGCACATGATTTCTACATGTAGGCCTCGTATAGAACTTGGGTGTAATTATAAGGTGTCATGAAAGTGTGCCACCTACGGCAGAGAGCATCAACTGTCGCCCGCGTTGATAGATATCCGATAATGACAATGTTAGCACAATAGGCTATTATATGGCCGAATCCAACGAAAAGTGTACACGGCATGTTCAGGGCCATAACTTAAAAGTATCAATCAATTGGTTTTTGCATTGTGTTTATTTGCCGTGATCATACGCTTCGCGCCATATATAATAAGACCCCCTTCTGTGAAAAACTTAGACACAGAGACCCCAAAACATGCTATTTTTACCCATTTTTTTAAAATATTTCTTAAAGTATTTTTAAAAACATCTAAATCAGTTATGAAAAGAAGTCATTGGATTGAATCTAAATTGATTTCTTGAAAGGTGTGTATTCAAAGATTGCCTGTTCAATTTTTCACATATTCGTGCATAATTATGAATTATTTGTGATAATTTTTTGAGTGGTATTTTCTTACATTACCTACGAATACAATTTGTCATAGCACTAGATATATCTTTAAAAAATGGAAATCACTAATAAATGCGCAATTGATACAAGCTTTGATATGTCCAATACTGAAATGCATTGAATTCGGACATCTTTATTATTGTGTTTAGCTGCCAGAAATTCTAAATGGCACAAAGGTAGGTTTGGTAAAAAATATGCATTACCTCCGAATACATGTTAAAAGCTGTGTCATTTCCACAAACTGAGAGAATAGTAAACAATAGTTAAGCAATAGGTGTAGGGTAATGCACTCTTTATTTCTACCAAGTTTCAATAGCCCGCGTTTAAATATTTCTGAGATGTCGACAATAAAAGCAAGTATTCACATATATGCCCACCATGCAAAACTGAATATGGCTTAATTGTTGAAAAATATGTACTGAAATAGACGACGGTCTGCTCATTTGAAAGAAAAATCAAATTCGAAGAAGATTAGAAGGGGATAATACTTGAATTTGTCAGCTGTCATGTGTGTTTCATTTTAAACGTTTACCGACTTTCTGGTTTCTGAGTAATGCACATATCAAATGCATCCCCGGCCCCTGGGGACCCGGGGATGGTCCGGGACTTGACATCATGTGACCCGGGATTTGACTCAAAATGTGTCCCGGGGGGAGCCGGGTGTTGGCCGGGACTGGTATAAGACTTGACGTCGGCCAAAACCCCGGGAAAGTGGGCCGGGACTTTACCCGAGCCGGGTCGGGATTTTGTCGTAACTTACCCGGGGTTTTCCAACCAGTAAAATGGGCCGTGGTTTGCTAGTAAGGATACTGCCACATTTATGGGTCAGGGAATCCTTTCACTTGGCCGTACTTGAGCCGTGGATGTATATTAATAATCCACTGAGTCGCCACATTAATGTTACTGTTCATATAAATCCATTCCAAAAACAAAATCTTGGCTGTTGTTTCCAAATTTTGCCATAGTAGTTCATGTATCTGCTATTTAGCGGGGCTCTAAAGTTAACATGTTTAACCAGACCACACTGGCTTCTTGACATGCACGTGCAAACGAGAGCCTGCTATACGCTTATTTATGCCAAATGTTTTAACCACCCGCCGAGAGTAAAGTTTTAAATTATTAGGCCTACACTCAAAAACAAAACTGACCGTGTAAAAAGAATCCATGATACTTTTGTGACATCTGCGATCGACTGCTACATGGCCATCTTAATAGAAGACTAGATACTATAGGTAGTGTACATGTTCTTTATAAACTCTCCAGCTGTATTTTTCTTCTTTAAAAAATTATAGGTGTATGATATAAAAATTGAATTCAATGTCTTGTGTTAATATAAAGATATCAAAACTATATTATATTTTCATGTTGGAGCGTTTAACAATATCATTAATCACAAATCGTTGAAAGGATGTTTTCAATATTACCCAAAATGACAACCTCGTGAAACAAAATAATAATAACTAGTGCGCCAAAAATTTGATAGATGGTCATTTGATTTTAAACAAGATACAAGGTAGGCCTATTTGGATGGGGTATGGGCCTTTACAGAATAGCCTCATTATAATTATCGAAGTTGACATAAAAAAATCATATATAGGCCTATAATATTATTTGCTTAAAATGTTCATGCAAAGATCGAACATTCGCCACTCCCGTATAACCGTGGACAGATGTAAATGCAGTGATCTGTTTATTTCATATCTTTGATGTTTTAATCATATAGACCTACATGTAGGCCCTATATCAATACGATATTCCTGGTTTATTCCCGCCACTCATGCCTCGTAATATATTTAAAGCATGAAAAATACACGAAATGACTAAGTGGGAAAGTCGGGTGACTGGGGTCCGACATTGATATATGTAACGTAAAATTCCTTCGACGGTGTGCTCGTCCGAAAAAGGGTCATTAGACAAAATAGACGTTAGTCCGAAAGTGGAAACAGTAGGCCTATATCTGATAATTACGCTGCTCTGCACTATAGTGACGAGAATCTAGGTAGTCTAATTTTGTTATCGTTTTTAGATGTTCCGCAACAAGGTGAGTTACTGACGTATTTGCAATGGAACGCACATGTTGGCCTATATTTTGAAGCGTTTGAATCCTCCCAGCATGTCCTCCCAGCATGTCCAGAGCTCGGCAGTCCATTTAGTGAAGACATACCTGAATACCGCATTTTGAGCTCGCGATATTAAAACCATATGTAGATCCAGGCCTATATCTGATGCTCAGGGCCGGGAACTTGGGCCGAGGAATACCCGGGGTTTGCATCGGTTTGCATCGGATATTCGCCCCGGGGGCCGGGGAGTGGCTGAGAGGTTTGCCCGGGTGGGTCCGGGACTGGCCAGGTGTTTACCCGGGACTTGAACTTTTAAACCCCAAATCCACGGCCCACGACCCGGCCATCCCCGGGTCCCCAGGGCCGGGGATGCATTTGATATGTGCATAATTTGTGTCCAAATTGGTTTATTCGAAGGTAACTTTTAACGTTTTCGCTAAGTTTACCCACGAATACCATGGACAAATACGACTTTTCTCATTGTCTCATGATCTAGACAACACAGTGGTGGACTCTAGTATAAAGCTAATTATAGTTGCCCTCAAATGAAAGGCCACAAGACGTAACTGACTCCAAGATGGACTTCACTAGTCTGCAATAACTTTTTTTAAGCGATTTGTGTGCAATTAAGCAAATTAAAGTCACTTTAGTGCCTTTGTTTCTTACTTCGATCCTCTTTCAACCACTGTGAACCGACATTAAATATACATGATAGGGTCTCAAGTATCAATAAATGCACATAAAGAAAATAATACATTCAAAGTGCTTTATAAAATGAAGATTTGATTGCGATATCCACGAAAAGTCTCATTCTTACCTACAAATACTGAAATGTTACTTACGAATACATGACATGTGTAATGAAGTGTCCCTACCAATGGAAATTAATTGTCAAAAACTTTAAGCGGTACCCCCGGACAATATTATTACCCATATACGGATTCAATCAACAATTTATTATGTAAATTTGCTGTTTAACTACTTGTATATCAAAATGAAGTGTTCAAAATTTTGCTAAAAGCATCAAAAAATTTTGATCTAAGGTAAAAGCACTCATTCATTTGGACGTACCATCTGAAAGAGATCTAAAAACTACCATTTTATTCATTCATTATCATAATAGCAAAATTTGAACCTCTAAACTCAATATAGAAATTGTTAAATCGCTCATGTTACCTATGCATACCCGGGTTTCTTCACCTATCATTTTATAAAGCATTAGGTGTATGCGTATAATTCCTAATATTCCTGAAAACAGATATCCCACTCGTTCTTATACAATATGTAAATTTATTCATACTCATTTGATAAATAAAATACAGAAACTGACCTAACTTCATTTTCAAAAATAAACTAGCATAAATTGACTAAGATCATATTGATCGCGTTATAAAAATAAAAACAAATATTTTCTGATTGAGCTGGCATTTCCTTGACACCCCGTGGTCTAAATTACACGAAAAAAGTGTTAATGGGAATATTCCATTTGTTTTAGGTCGATTAGTATTGCGATAGTGAAAGCATCCTAGTGGTATTCGTAGGCAACATTGGGTTTTAATGTCACATTTACTATCACACGTCCTGGATTTATTTTCAAGATTAGTGATGGCACTTTTGGTTCCTATAAGGCCAACATGCCATCAATCAATGGGCAAAAGGAAAAATTGTGGAGACATTTTTATTTTGGACTTTTATTTTTGGCCTGTGGACACTTTTGGTTGGATTCAACCATATACGTATGGTTATAGGCCATTATACTTTTGGTTATATACAGTGGCGTAACTTTGGGTCAGGGTGCCCGGGGGCGAAAGTAGTTCGGGTGCCCCTGACCAACATGGTGCAGAGCTAATCAATTGTAGTATTGAAAGCCATAGACCTACCGAATAACTTGCGAAGTGTTTCAGATTAAATTTATATCATGTTTCAATGCAGTTCATGTTAATAAAACAAAATGTTTTCATATTCTCTAATGTCTTTACTTTGGAGACTCGTCACTAGCTGCAGTGACGTAGCATATGGCGCCCAGGGGCAAGAATACAAAATCCCCCCCTCTTCCTAAAACAATTGCGTGCGGGCGCGCGAAAATGTGCATAAATACCACTAATTTGGTATTTAATGAAGTTGAATTTAGGTCTTTAAAATGACAATTTATATGTTGCAATGCGCGAAGCGCGAAAAATTTTGTGTTGAAGGGCACCCAAATGAAGAGTAATTCAATGCATGGTGGGTAAAGGTTTCCACTTCTTTCCTATAACAAAAGTACTATCGTGTCAAAGGCTATCCAGGCTTGGGTGCCCTTAGCCCAGGTGCCCGGGGCACGCCCCCCAGAGCCCATAGGAGTTACGCCACTGGTTATATATACCCTCTTGTGTCCTCCCAGCACAATAGTGTTATGATTGCAGACCAGTTCATCTCCACTTTTTAATCCCTTGATTTTTGGTTTCTGAACAAAAGAGAAACCAAAACTAATGATTTGAAATGAGGGACTGTTTCTTTAATGGACTACAATATAAAGCATTGGATTTATTATACCCAAGCAATAAACACGCCGATAGACCATTTGGTCGCTTGAAATCGCAAGAAAATTGTGTTTGTAAATATTTTTTCGTGTTGCGTTGAGGTTGGACATATTGTCATAAATAACAGTTAATTAGAAATATAATTGGTTTTGTTGGGAAGCAGCGGTTTAAAAACTGCTGGGGTCAAAATCCATCTTATTATGAGTATCTGTTTAATTGGCCCATGTTTTCCAACTTTCTCACTTACTAGGCTGATATTAAAGTATCAATACCCCCATAAAATCACCCTTTGAAAATACAATTAAACAGATTAGCAAGGGCATAGCAAAAAAACCCTAACTTCCCGGACGCATGGTCAAAACACATTTGACCTTCACATTGTATTTTATTGTCAAATTTATTCTTATTGGATAGGCATGTCGATAATACATATTATTTGATATTTTTGTCGAAATAAACATTATGAGGAAACCTCTTGCATTGTGAAACATGATAAACTAGTCGTACTCCCGCTACGGATTGCAACAGGGTATAATTCGACTGTCACAGATCGGAGAGACTTTATAATGGCGGTCACCACACCTGTTGTTCTTTAACGACGCACAAAAATCGTATTACGAAAGACCTGAACCGGCTAATGATCCGACTACGTAATGACTCCCAAATGGTTAGTCTCCTCCGCAACCAGTTTGGTTACGCTCCCTCCACACAAACAGTCTGCCAATGGCCACTTACAACGCCGTTTCTGATTGGCTACACGTACGTAGCTGTAGAGCTGTACATACGTGAACTTGATTGACCTCAGTCAGCTGGCGAGATGGGGGGGGTCAAAATTGCTCATGAATAATTAAGTAGCCGTATAGTCGATCGACCAATTGAAACTTTGTTTGACGTCAAGCTGGATGAGGTTGTCAGAAAACAGTTAGCCAAGCAAAAAGGATCAGTTCGTTATCATTGGCAGACTGCTTGTGTGGAGGGAGCGTAACCAAACTGGCTGCGAAGGAGACTGCAAAATGGTTGGTAATCCCGCCAATCATTTGACCGCATCCGTTATACAGGGTGTATCACTGAAAATAAAGTATACAGATTAAGGGCTGGGGTATGAACGTTTGGACAGTATTTATTTTGGGACATTAGAGCACATCAGACATATCGAATTGCATTCTGAATACGAAGAATGTCATTCTGATATCAAATAATTTTGGTTTTTGAAATTCGCAATTTAATACACATTTTATGGCAAATCATTAAAAATTATATTTTGATATTTAACAGTACTCGAAGTAAACTTTATAAATCTGATGATTTATACTTAACGTGTATGTAGGTGGGATGAAATGCCGACGATCAATTGAAAATTTTGACCTTTCGTATTGAAGATATGGATTTTTTCCCAAAACACCAAAAAAATTAGGTCTTTTGGGAAAAAAATCTATATCTTCAATATGAAAGGTCAAAATTTTCAATTGACCGTCGGCTTTTCCTCCCTGCTACATACACTTTAAGAATATATCATTAGATTTATATAATTTACTTCGAGGACTGTTATATATCAAACATTTGAAAAATATCAAATTTTTATAATTTGTCATAAAATTTTTATTATATTAAGAAAAAAAAAAAATGAAAATTATTTGATATCAGAAAGACATGCTTTGTATTCAGAATGCAATTCGATAGGTCTGAGGTGCTCTCATGTCCCACAAAAAATACTGTCGAAACGCAATAAACGCTCATTTTAGATCCTTTAAGGGTAGACGAGGTATTGTTGGTCGAAGCAACCTAAAAATTGATTTTCATTATCTAGATCAATATATTATTGAAAATTAACATTCTACAAATCGTATACTTTGCAAACTTGCTTAATTTATTGTTGTTAATGAGTTATGTACGTTTTACAAAAGTGTTGTTGTTTCAGCCCTCTTCACAACGTAACTCAAGAACCGCAGCACCTATAAAAGTATATCTGTAATATTTTATTTCTTCTACACGCTCGCTATGAATTGAGCAATGCAGTTTTTGCCAAAGCTCACTACCATTTGTAAGATGCCGTGAACTACCAAATCACAACAGTTTAAAATAATTAATAACCTTAAAAATGGCACTATGTTAAAAAGTACGAGCTATTTGGTCAAAGAAGCAACATCTCGTCCTCCCACAACTGTAAAATCACTGGCGTATGACCATTAATAAGGACTCAGTTGCTATTTTTGTGAGTCGAGTAGAAATGCAGTTGCGCCAAGTCAAATAAAATCAGAAGCAACATGAACATCACATGTTTAAACACGTTCTTTAAAGTAAAAGAAATCCAGAGGTGTAAGATCATGAGATCTTAGGGGTCATTTCAGTTCGTGCTTCAAAGCAAGCACACGATTGCCAAAAACTTCTGCAAAGTGTTCTGTCAATAATTACTGTAAACTGTTATTTTATTTGACTTTGCGCAACTCACAAAAATTACAAATGGCATTAGTTATCTCCAAAATTAAACCGATTAAAATATAATGACTGGTAACAGGTGAGAGCAATAATAACTGATGCAAATTAAATTTCAAGTTAATATGGATTGAAATATTACAAAATGCTACGCCCATGTAAATAACTGGTAACATGTGAGAGCAATGATAACTAATGATCAAATTTCGAGTTAATAGGGATTGAAATATTACAAAATGCTAGGATAATACTTGGTGATTAGTCAATAAAACTGGCAAGAAAAAATTAAATGTCCATGTTTGCTATTGTTGGCAATATTAGATTTTTTTGGAAGAAAAGCCTTGTTTTTGTCAAAAATAACACATATTTGACCACACATTATAAATAAACGGAAACCTTTCCAGCCCGACAAAGTTGGTTTTATGAGCTGGAAGTTTGTGTTCTACTACTATTCCAAAAATCAGCACTCGACTCTCCATACTCTAAATCCATAAAACAATACCTCATTTCAGCCTCTTAGTAGTAGTAAGAGTATGAGCGGCGTACGCCGCGAATATTCTTACAAACTAGTAGCACCCACCAAAATGCTCTTATAAGTAGGAGGTGTGCTCTATTTCCCTTAAAGGTCAGGTTTATTGCTCGGACAACATCATACCATTGGCAAGGTAATATTATGAGGACAATGAAAATGACTCTTTTTTTGAGAAAATAAGAAGTTTAAAATTGATATTCCGCAAAAAACAACTTAAGCGATGAGTTCCTTCGAACGAGAGAGATTTGGTCTAGAAAAAAAAATTGACGTCATGAAATTACTGTGCCTGTATTGCCAGAAGGTACTATGAACATTCTCAATGCACATAACGTATACTGTTGTTGTTCACAGAACAAAATCTGAATTAAGACTTACAAATTTAATAGTTTTTAAAAATATGGATAAAATCAGTCGCTTTTTAAAAAATATATTAGTAAATTGTGATATTACAATTCATATGTATATCAATATCATAAAAAAATAAAAAATAAAAAAAATATTTTGAGCTTAGAATTTCAGTGTGTCATATATAAACCGCGTTAAGTCCTAAAACTCATGTATCTGATTTCCCTGTGGGATATTGCATTGCAATAGTTCTTATAGTTTCAGTTGGATGAAATATTATAAAGCAGACGCATAGTAACACTATTGTGTGAGGCTCTGTTCCCGAAATGAGAACAATAGTCTGCCTATTGGTATGCAGCATTGTTATGGTCAATAAGAGTACAACTCATTGTTGCTAATGACAAACTTTACCCACACAATTTCTCCTTTTTCAGGAGAAATACGCATAAAAATTGCAACGAGTGTCAACTTGTAATGTAATAATTATTCTCTTCGAATAGAGATAAACTTGTTTTTGCAATAGACCTGCCCTTTAACAAAAACGACTCATTTTCAGCCAGTGACTGTTATTGATTTTATGCTAATACTGTTACGTAATCAAGTGTGTGATATAAGTTTGACATGTGTTGTTACACAGCGTTTATGAGATCATAGAGAAATAGGGTTACATGTCAACTCTCAATACATACTGACCGTATTTATTCACCAATCTTTGCACAAGAACAATAATCATAGTGATACAGATTAAAAGGAATAATCAGAAACGATTTGGGTACATACATAACGTATGCATGCTGGAACCATATTTTGTACTGCTTCTCAAAATTACAAAAAATGATTTATGCAAATATCGTAGCAGGGTGACGAATACGTAAACATCCATGTGGGTGTCATTTCTTGAAAGGGTAGACAAGTGGCTTTGTTATAAAGGTGAAATAAAGAGATAATAAATAGAAATAAACAAAATATACCTTACCTGACACATCGTCCTGGCTCGTTGCAAAGTTGCTAGAATTCATCGGCTGATTTGTCGGAAATATTTCCTTGATTTTAATTGCGGGTATAGTCTCTTTTATCACTTTTGATTGCTTATTTCCAATGTAAAGATGATAGTTGACATACAATTGCACAATGGAATAAGCACTGAGAATGAAAATCAAAAGCAACGTAATCCTTCTCTTGAAATTCATCCTGAATTCGGTCAGGAGCAAGCTAGCTATCATGCATGCACATGTTATGGACAAATAATATATGACAATACTATATGCTGTGTATAATATCATTATTATTATTATTAGTTTTTGCGATCTCGTCAGAATGAGCGAGAATTCACGAGAACTTGCAACACTGCGATATGTTTCTAAATTTGTATCTTGTTTGGATTTTTTTTTATTTAAGCGAGATATTCACCCCGATATATTTACCACATTTTTACCCTGATATATTGACCATAAATCGTCATTGAGCGATCTCGTGGGGGAATGCGTGGGGATTTTCTTTTAGAAGTTTTTTTTTTTTCATGTGTAGGCCCTATACAATTACACTCAAATTGATTGTGGTAATTTTGCTCTGAATCCACATCAACATTCATCTTTTGACATGCAGGGGATGGGGTTGAAAACATGTCTAGAAGTATAATGAATCCAGTGCAGTATGGCGACAGGATAAGTTTACGGCACAAATGCTGGCGAAGCGCGCGAGTGTTTTTTGCCATATTGAAACTAAACTGGTGAAATAGTGCAAAAGCGGAATAAATTAAAACAGTGTTGTTGTTTTTTTCGGTGCCTATCTTATTAATATAATTTATAATATGTCTGTCTGCCTGTGTGTCTGACTGTCCGCCTCTTTTCTCGGAGACTAGAGGTCGCACGTTCCTCAAACTTGGTGGGTGGGAGCATCTTGACCCCAGGCAGAATTTTGCATTGGTTAGTGGATTACTATCCCGGGGACCCCGTCCTGATGTCTTCTCTCTTACTCCCCATATGTTGCCATGGCCAGTCTCTCACCGCCTATTTTCTTTGAGACTAGGGGTTGTACGTTCCTCAAACTTGGTGGGTGGGAGCATTTTGACCCTAGACAGAACAAGTTTGTACTGGTTATTGGGTCTTATGGGCACAGTCAACATTTAAGGTCAAGTTACTAAAAATTATATGGGCATTAAGCTTTATGGGTACAGTCTACATTTAGAGCCACATTTTTGGAAGTTCATTTTGGGGTCATCCGGGGTCACCCAAGATTCACCTGAAGTCAAATTACTAACAAATGTCGTATGGGCATGAAACTTGGTGGGTACCTTCAACATTTAGAGCCAGATTTTTGGAAAGTCATTTCGTGGTAATCCGAGGTCACCCAAGGGTCCTCTGAGGTCAAATTGAAGACTGTAGTGGAAAAAGAGCTCAACCACCATAATAACTATTTTGAGATATAGGCCATCAAACATTTATAAATTCCATAACTCCAGAACACGTTATAGTTTGATTTTCATATTTGGTATGAGTTGTTATGTTTATAAGATAATAACTTGTACCAATTTACAAGGTCATATGTATTATCGATTTCTTGTAATCAATAATCGCCATTATGGATTTGAGTCCTTTTTCCACTATAATCATGGTCAAAATTTAAATAATTGCAATTATTTTAAAAGTACAAGTTCAAATAATATAAAAGTATATATATTTGTAATGTGCAAGGTAAGACGAACAATTTGATATATCACTCATGAAAATCCGACGTGTTTCAAAATTTGACCCCACTTGACCTTTGAGTGACCTTTTGTCATTATCTCCATAACCATACGTCTAACATATAGCAAAGTATATACACCAGGCACAAAAAGAAACTCGTCAGTTATAGTCATCCTTGCTGTTCAACAACCTGATAATATTGGATTCTTCTGAAATATGCATTTTATTATTTGGATTTTGCTTTCTCATTTGACACCCTGTTCGTGAACATTGAGCAAAAACTGTCCGAGATATGCGCCTCAAACCCTCAAACCCCAAAATCAAAAGTTGCAATTTTAACGATTCAATTGTGCCTTTTACATTGTGTGCTTTATTGTTTGGCCCATGGTGCTTGTGTGCAATACACTGATATGCTCCCATTGAAAATCGTTGAAATTGCAACTTTTGCTTTTGGGGTTTGAAGGTTTGGAGGCGCATATCTCAGTCAGTTTTTGTTCGATTTTCTCGAACTGGGTGTCAAATGAGAAAGCAAAGCCCAATTTAAAACAAACTCTATATTTCAGAATAATCCAAAATTATCAGGTTGTTGAACAGCAAGGGTGACTATAACTAACGAGTTTCTTTTTGTCTGGTGTATATTCGAATCCTTACAACGTAACGAGTAAGGATTGAAATTTTGACCCCTACGTGACCCCTACAGGGAAGGGGTCAAATGCCAAAAAAAATTGCCAAAAAATATATCGTCCCTAAATGACTTAAAAACCACCAATAACTCATTTTCGCCGAAATGGTGGTTGAGTCCTTTTTCACTAGCGTCTTCAATAACTAAAAACTGTTGTATGGGCATGAAACTTGGTGGGCACAGTCAACATCTAGAGCCATAATTTTGGTAAGTCATTTCAGGGTCATCCGACGTCATCCTGGGGTCAGTTGAGGTCAAATTACTAAAAATTATCGTATGGGCATGAAACTTTGTGGGTACACTCAACATTTAGAGCCAAATGTTCGAAAAGCCATTTCGGGGTCATCCGAGGTCAAATTACTAAAACTGCTGTATGGGCATGAAACTTGGTGGTTACAGTCAAAATTTAGAACAACATTTTGGAAGGTCATTTAATGGTCATTTCATGGACCCGATCAATTTTGTCACAACATTTCTGTAGAATGAGCAAAGGAGGGGACTGGCTTGCCACACTGCCCTATGGCCAGTGGCGTAGATTTCTTTTTAACATGAGGGTGGGGATGGAAAATATTATTTTCTTGAAGTGAATTCAGCTCCTTTTGGTGACAAAATCGGTCTATGGTACAAATATGCACGAAGCGCGTGAAACAGCTAAACCGGTTAAGAATGGTACAGAAGGGGAATAAATGCGCGCGAAGCACGCACAAATTGGCACTTTTTAAGGTTTATATGGCCAATTGTGAGGTTAATTTAGTCAGATATACAGGTGTCGGTGTCAACATATCGGGGTGATTGTATGGACCACCCCACTACCATTAGTTGGGGGATTTATTCCCCATCCCCCTGGGATATACACCTATGCCCATGGCTAATCTCCATTGTTGCTGATGAATGGTCCGGTGCGGAGGGGTATTGGGATGCGCACATAATTTTGTCGATCTTACAAAGTCTTACATTATTCAAAAGGGGGCTTTTGTATTACAAATCTGTAAAATGCGTTGGAAGGAGAATTTATATCTACGCATTTAACACCTCATTCATACGATAGCCCAGAAAACAATAAAACACCGGTCAATTTAATGTAGTGAGGTCCGGATTTGAAAGTTGCACTTACATACAAATTTTTACAATACAAAAACACTCAGATATCATTACACAGATTTCTTTCCATTACACTGAATACAAAATCGATACAATTTATTGCAACTTTCAAATCTTGGGTTACACTGATTTAAATGTACGCTGTGACGTCAATATTTAGTCAACTGCTACAGAAATAAATTCTGCTTCCAACTCATTTCACAGATTTGTAATATATACAATCACCCGTTTTTTAGTAATGGTCACTATTTAAGGGGGGTTAGTTACTTTTTTTGAGATGTTTACTATAGATGGCGGATACTTTCAAAATACGCCTCAGATAATACGCCTAACCTTAGACGTCTAAGATGTAATCGTAGGCGTCTAAAATATATACAATCTTATGCGTCTAAGAATTTCGCGGTAGACTTAAATCAACGAATCACAGGACCCGAAATCCCAAATAGCCAATCATCTTGAGCGTATTCAATTATTGACCAATGAAATCTTACACGCCTAAGATTTTACACGCCTAAGATTTCGTACACGTCTAAGAGTTATATTGTAGTGATTGTCGGTATCACCAATGTAATAGCTCGCAAAAGCACCTTGGAAGACTACTAGTAGCTCGTATTACAGGTACCATGCGCAGTGATCGATCATAAAGTACGGCGGGTTAATCAGTTCAGTTCAGTTTATACTCATTATAATCAGGGAAGAGCCATTATAATCGGGCAGAATTATGGCAAATCGCCGCCCCATTTTGTATCAGGTAGAAGAACAGGATGACCAATTAACACGACCGCCAACCATGCCAATACAGCCTGCATCATCAGCTACAGGGTATGGCCAACAACCGGGTCAACCGGGTCACCTACAGGGTCTGGCTAACCCTAACCTTTCACACCTTCCATAAATTTACTTCAATTTGAAATTTGTTTGCTACCAGTACTCATCTCGCACCTGTTACTAATGCGTTGCCGCGGCAAAAAAAAAATCGCATGTCAACCTCAAATCGTGCACTGTCTACAGTACACCGACCTAAACAGCATAGGTTTTGATCGAATTTGTGGTACCGTCCATCACTAGTCACTAATGGTCAATCTTGGACGTGTAAGAAAAATCTTAGGCGTATAAAATCTTAGGCGTCAAAGATTTCATTGGTCAATAATTGAATACGCCTAAGATGATTGGTTGTTTGAGATTTCTGGTCCTTTGATTCGTTGATTTAAGTCCACCGCGACATTCTTAGACGTCTAAGGTTGCATCTTAGACGTCTAAGGTTAGGCGTATTATTTTAGGCGTAGTTTGAAGGTATCCACCATCCATAATATACCGGCCCAATAGGGCCTATATTATACGAACTGAATGTATATAGGAAAGAAAAAAAAACAAGGTACACCAACTTGATGTGGGGAAACAAGTAAAATGCAGACTACACAGTATGCAGGGGGACAAAACAGCAAATGTAGGCAGAAGAAGTAGGCAAAGTTCGATAGCCAAAAATTACCAGTTCCAAGGCCCATAGAAGTAAGTGCTGAACCTGCAAAAACACCAAGGATCAATGGTAATACAAAACTGCACTAGAACAAGTGATGAAAATCACTGTGCATATAAACAGACACGCTAAACCAAACATCCAGAGTAGGCACAAAACAGGGAAAGTTCGATGGCCAAAAATGGCCAATTCCAGAGCCCACAAAAGTGTCAGGAAAACAGAAAACTGAAAGTGATGAAAATCACTGTGTATATAGCAGTCAAACACTAAACAGACAAAAACAACCGACGTTTCGAGCAGATAAACTGCTCTTCTTCAGGGACAGACAACAAAATATAAAGCAAACAACAAGAACTACATGCTGTAGTTTAAAAACAAATTCAAGTCAAAAATTGAAGGCAAGTTCAAATTGAAATAAGTAGCAAACAAAGACAGCAAACTCAGAGCAAAATAAGTCGTGTATTCTCTCATTGAGAGCAAATTCACTACAACGTTAGACTGGGAAACAATATGTAAATAAGCACCACCACAGGACAATAGGACATTGTCCTAATTGACAGGAAGTAAATGTCAAGAGGGGTCGCAATCAATAGAGGTTGTAAAAAATTAATAATGTCAATCAAACTTCAAAATTATGAGAAAAGTAATGCATATTAAATAAAGAACAAATAATGTTTTTATAGACCTACACAATACATGTATCAAGAAAAAAATTGCTGGATAAAACACAAGTCAATGAAGGTCTCAAATAGTAAAGTGTAAAGAAGGGGAGGTAGAAAAACAGAGAAAGTAAGAAAGCATGTGGTCCATGCATGATAAAATTGAATTTCAGTGCATGTAGAGATATCGGCCTGCGGATGAACGTGATAAAGCCAAAAAGCACAGTGAAATGCCGTTGCAAATTGACATGAATTATGCCAAAATAGGTAGTGATACAGGGACTGCTAAAAGCTGGAAAAAATATTAGCAAGCAAGGAGGCCTTCACATTCACAGAGACGATGAGGAGAACACTAACACCACTCCCACGACTGATGAAAGTCTTCTTAATCATCCCCTCTTGAAGCGGGAAAGTCTTTTCACACCCAATGCTGGTCAAGATCCATTTCTTGATGCTTATATCACTGAGGTTAAGGCAGACATTATCCAAGGGATAAAGCCTAAAACATATCGGAACATCTCTCGTGATGAGAACAAGGCTTTGCATGATATCAGAAATAATCGTAGTATTGTTATCAAGGAGGCCGATAAAGTCTTATTCAGATTCCCTTTGACAAACTAAGCGTACTCACAATTACTGTCACCGCGTACCACTGCGTTACTTCATACTGACGGCGCCGCCGCTGATTGGCTGCTCATATGACCCGTATGACATGACGAAAGTTCACTGTTGCTGGCTTTTACACGTACACACACATTTGTATGGTGCCGTACCACTGTATGGTATATCGGAACTGACCCGTAACAGTGTTGCCTTTATCGTAGCATAACCACCTATTCGGTTTATTTATGCATATTTACTACTTGATATTAAATGGAAAATAAACTTATTTTTGTAAAAAAATAATGACTGTTTTACTTTGCGACTTCGAAATTTCATTTTGTGTAATTGATATTAATTTTAAGATTATTATACATAACATAGATTGTTGTCTGATTATGCGCAGCGCTTGGGTGATGGAATATATGGCAACACTGATGCAATCGGCTCATTCATAAAAAAGCAACTGACAGAACACACGTGTGTGCATGACATGATTGATTAAGCGTGCGTCAGGAATACTGACTTTACTGTTCGAATTTCAACATGATTTTGCCGTTTTTTACTGTCAAAACACGCCAAATTTCATCACAGAAGACCACCTGTTTCTTGTTCACCATATTGAAGGGTTTGTATTTTCCTCGACGATAAATGGCTGAGACTTTGTGGAGCAGAGTACCACTGAAGTAGCTGAAGAGGACTGTGTCAAACAGTTGAGCCGAGATCATACGCAAGTACTTGATTGTGCTGCTGGTGAAAGCAGAACTGGGAAGCTGTGGGTGCACTACATCAGAGAGGTGGCTCTTAATCGGCACTTCATTAGAGCTGAAAGAACAGGGAATTGGAAGCTCCACCTCTACTGCATCAGAGAGATGATGCCTCACTTCCACGCTGCAGGGCATCTCAACGATGCCAAATCTGCAAGGTTGTATTTACAACAGATGGTGTTTTTGGGGAAAAGAATGCCCGCAGATGAGTACCAACTGTTCACAGACAAGGGATATTTCACCATCCGACGTCTAGATTCTAGATTCTTTCTGGGGTGGAAACTTCTCTGACCAAACCATTGAGCAGTTTTTGATGCGGACTTTGAAGACATCAGGGGGAATGACAGTTTCAGTTTCAGTTTCAGTTTATTTCACCTTTAAATAATTATTACAGAGTAAAGCAAAATCATATGGTAGGAAACCAAACAGAGCAGAGCTCGACAATTTTTGGCCACCCTTTACAATATTTAGTTAAACATTCAGGACGAAACACAATCAAAGACGTATGAGGACATAATTATGTGCAGACAAAGACCGGACAGGACACGTGAGACAGACAATGTTGGCTATGGTTTAAGATTACCTATTATACATAATAGTAATAATAATTTTAAAATTACATGATGAAACATTACACAAACTAACGAGATAATAACTCAGATTTGTACTTATTTTTGAAGCTTGTCAGAGTAAGTGAATTTTTGGTATTTAAACTAATATTGTTCCATAGTATAGGCCCTTGTCGTCTAACAGTGTTACGGGCTAAATCATTTTTAAAATGATGAGCTCTATACATTTCCGATGACCTGGTATTATATGCATGAATCGTACTAGCTTTGATAAAATAATTTGAAAAAATATCTGGTAAAAGATTATTATAAAATTTATACATGAAAATTGCTTTCTGCAGTTTGTGGATATCATAAACTGTGAGACTATTGAATGAAGTAAAAGGGGCGGAGTGTGGGCAAGAAAGTGAGAATTTGAACACAATCGAATTATTCGCTTTTGCTTAATGTGAATTTTGTTTAAGTTACAGTTATTTTGATCAGCCCAAATAATATTACAATAATTAATGTGTGGCAAAACCAAACTTATATATAATGTAAACAATGTTTTTAAAGGTAGGACATGTTTGAGCCGAAATAAAATACCAGAATATTTGGAAACAATATTAGCTATATATGTTGTGTGGTGGTTCCAAGTAAGGGATTCATCCAGTGTGATTCCAAGGAATTTAATAGAAGAAACCTTTGAAATTGATACATTGTCAACATATATGGCTGAGTTGTGATATCTTCGATTGCTAAATCTGTTTTTAAAAATAAGGTATTTTGTTTTATTTATGTTGAGTGATAATTTATTTGCCTTAAGCCAGTTGGAAATGTTACATAATTCTTGATTTATTGTGTTGATAAGATAGGTAAAGTCTTTATGGGAAGCCAAGAGATTAGTGTCATCTGCGAAAATTATAAATTTGAAAAACTTTGAGGCGTAAACAATATCGTTCAAATATAAGATGAAAAGTAAAGGACCTAAAATTGAGCCTTGATGAACGCCGCAAGTTGAATGAATTAATGATGATTTAACGTTATTAAATGAAACATATTGTGGCCTATTCATGAGGTAGTTCCTGAACCACTCGAAGGCAACGCCGCGTACACCGTAGTGAGTTAGTTTGGATAGAAGAATGTCATGGTTTAGCGTGTCAAATGCCTTCGAGAGGTCCAGGAAGATACCAACACTGTGCTGATTGTTATTTAAGTCAGTGACAATTTTGTTGTATGCATCCATAATAGCCATAAAAAAAGAATGTTTTGGGCGAAAACCAAATTGAGATTGATGCAAAATATTTAAACTTGAAATAAAACCATATAATCTATTGTGCACAACTCGCTCAAGAATTTTCGAAAAAACAGGGAGGACGGAAATTGGCCTATAATTGCAAAATTTGTGCCGGTCATCGTTCTTGAAAATAGGAATGACTTTGGCCATTTTTAACTGATTTGGGACAATGCCGGTGGTTAATGACAAATTAATTATATGAGAAAGAGGAGAAGCTATGATTGAGCTTACGTATTTAACAATATCGGGTTGTATTTCATCAAAGCCACTACTTTTACCCGATTTGAATGAACGGCAGATATCTATTATTTCCTCTGGGTCAGTTGGAGTAAAAAAGAGAAATTATTTGGGGAATTAATATTGTGCAGAAAAGTATGAAAATTTGCACCACGAGTCTGGATTTTGCGAGCTAGGCTAGGACCAACATTAGCAAAATAAGAATTGAATTTATTTGCTATTATGTTTTGATCTATTATTTGCTCCTGGTGAGCATTATCATCATAGAAAAATGACGGTAGGGGGTGTTTATTATTGCGACCGAGAATATCATTTAGGGTATTCCAAATAAGTTTAGTGTTATGTTTGCAATTTTCGAGTTTGTTCGCATAATGATTCTTTTTTGCGGCTCGTATAAGGGTAGTAAGTTTGTTGCGGTAAGAAATATAAGCATTTTTAATTTTTTTATTGCTTGGTGAAGGATGACCAACATATTTTCTATACAGCTTTTCTTTCCTATGAATTGATTTGAGAATTACAGAAGTGATCCATGGTTTACGTGGAATATGCCGGTTACGTGAATTTCTAGTACCACGTGCCTTAAGGTTAAATACAACTGATTTTCAAGGCTTGATTCCAGAGGGGCGTAAGTTAATAATGGAAACAGCCATGCAGAAAACTGAACTCACGCGTACAATAGTGTATCAATCTGAACTTGGGCCACGGACAAACCGCGACTCGTGAGTCATCCTATATGTTGCAGGGATAGGGAAGGGCGGGGGGAAGGGGCGACCATGATAGGAGCCGATGGGCTGATGGGGGTGGGGGATTGTGGGCAGCCGTTTTCGGCAATTTTACTTTGGATTTTCTAAATTTTCAATTTTTGAAATTATCCTGGATGATATCTGTCGTGAAATAAATCAATGCTTCTATAGGCTATAATAGGCCTAGTATGCCTATTTATACCCTGATTATGCAATATATAGGTCTACAACAATAACTACAACAACAGTAACAAAACCAACAACCAATATTTTGTTAATCTAATTTGCAAAAATATAGTCATAGGCCGCGCCAATTAGATTAGTCAATAGCCTAAAAATTCCTGAATTATATAATGAAAAAAAAAAAAAAAACCGGGCAAAAACAATCAATCGCTGCAGTCAGAAAGAAAGAAACAAAAAAAAAAAAAGAAAAAAGTGAGAGAAAAATAAAATAAAATAGATGGAATGGACCACATAGGGACTCGAACACGTACCAAAGTTTTCCAGCTCAAAACTATAGTATTATAAAGTCGAACGTGAGTCCGGCCGCGCGCTAACCGATTGAGCTACTGAGTGACCTGTGAAATCGATTGATCTCAAACTGACTATTATGGAATAGTGCATACCAGGCTCTTACGGTAAACAATCTCATCACCGCTGTAAATGTCGGAGGTATCGATGGCGAAAAACGTCGATTTTTGCAAAAGTAGCTTAAATTTGGAATGAAATTCAAATGGTAAAGGAATCGACATACTTTTGAGAAATAATGTAGGCAGTTAGAAATCAAAATTAACGTTCCACAATCCAGATATCGATAATGTAACATAACAGTGTTTTGTGGTACAAGATTCTCGAAAATTGTTCCCAAAAACGGGCTAATAAAATTTAATCGGTACTGTATTTTGTTCTTCCCCATGGCAACATTATTTCTTTGGTCGATTTGTAGTACAATTCAAAAAAGGAGAAAACAGTCACTCGGCGTGGTTTTATACGGAGCGAATATTTGAAAAAACTGCATGGAACGTGTTTTTGATCTTGTGAACATGGTGCGTAAAAATGATTTAAACGAAGGATTTTCAAACGGATTCTAAATTTGTATAAACACACAAAAATAATGTTAAGATACATCCATGCACCAACATTTGACTCACTGCGATATTTGATTGCTGAGAAAACGCGGTTTTAGAGAACAACTTTATACGTCTTTTATACGTTTTTTATACGTTTCTTCGTGTAACCTTAACGGGAAAATGAGTGTTATAAATACGAAGGAATTTACTAACAAATGCTTCGTACGACCCATCAGCAGATGTCATATCAGTGACAAATATCAGTGATTGTTATTTAAGTCAGTGACAATTTTGTTGTATGCATCCATAATAGCCATAAAAAAAGATTGTTTTGGGCGAAAACCAAATTGAGATTGATGCAAAATATTTAAACTTGAAATAAAACCATATAATCTATTGTGCACAACTCGCTCAAGAATTTTCGAAAAAACAGGGAGGACGGAAATTGGCCTATAATTGCAAAATTTGTGCCGGTCATCGTTCTTGAAAATAGGAATGACTTTGGCCATTTTTAACTGATTTGGGACAATGCCGGTGGTTAATGACAAATTAATTATATGAGAAAGAGGAGAAGCTATGATTGAGCGTACGTATTTAACAATATCGGGTTGTATTTCATCAAAGCCACTATTTTTACCCGATTTGAATGAACGGCAGATATCTATTATTTCCTCTGGGTCAGTTGGAGTAAAAAACAGAGAATTATTTGGGGAATTAATATTGTGCAGAAAAGTATGAAAATTTGCACCACGAGTCTGGATTTTGCGAGCTAGGCTAGGACCAACATTAGCAAAATAAGAATTGAATTTATTTGCTATTATGTTTTGATCTATTATTTGCTCCTGGTGAGCATTATCATCATAGAAAAATGACGGTAGGGGGTGTTTATTATTGCGACCGAGAATATCATTTAGGGTATTCCAAATAAGTTTAGTGTTATGTTTGCAATTTTCGAGTTTGTTCGCAAAATGATTCTTTTTTGCGGCTCGTATAAGGGTAGTAAGTTTGTTGCGGTAAGAAATATAAGCATTTTTAAATTTTTTATTGCTTGGTGAAGGATGACCAACATATTTTCTATACAGCTTTTCTTTCCTATGAATTGATTTGAGAATTACAGAAGTGATCCATGGTTTACGTGGAATATGCCGGTTACGTGAATTTCTAGTACCACGTGCCTTAAGGTTAAATACAACTGATTTTCAAGGCTTGATTCCAGAGGGGCGTAAGTTAATAATGGAAACAGCCATGCAGAAAACTGAACTCACGCGTACAATAGTGTATCAATCTGAACTTGGGCCACGGACAAACCGCGGCTCGTGAGTCATCCTATATGTTGCAGGGATAGGGAAGGGCGGGGGAAGGGCGACCATGATAGGAGCCGATGGGCTGATGGGGGTGGGGGATTGTGGGCAGCCGTTTTCGGCAATTTTACTTTGGATTTTCTAAATTTTCAATTTTTGAAATTATCCTGGATGATATCTGTTGTGAAATAAATCAATGCTTCTATAGGCTATAATAGGCCTAGTATGCCTATTTATACCCTGATTATGCAATATATAGGTCTACAACAATAACTACAACAACAGTAACAAAACCAACAACCAATATTTTGTTAATCTAATTTGCAAAAATATAGTCATAGGCCGCGCCAATTAGATTAGTCAATAGCCTAAAAATTCCTGAATTATATAATGAAAAAAAAAAAAACCCGGGCAAAAACAATCAATCGCTGCAGTCAGAAAGACAGAAACGAACAAGAAAAAAGAAAAAAGTGAGAGAAAAATAAAATAAAATAGATGGAATGGACCACATAGGGACTCGAACACGTACCAAAGTTTTCCAGCTCAAAACTATAGTATTATAAAGTCGAACGTGAGTCCGGCCGCGCGCTAACCGATTGAGCTACTGAGTGACCTGTGAAATCGATTGATCTCAAACTGACTATTATGGAATAGTGCATACCAGGCTCTTACGGTAAACAATCTCATCACCGCTGTAAATGTCGGAGGTATCGATGGCGAAAAACGTCGATTTTTGCAAAAGTAGCTTAAATTTGGAATGAAATTCAAATGGTAAAGGAATCGACATACTTTTGAGAAATAATGTAGGCAGTTAGAAATCAAAATTAACGTTCCACAATCCAGATATCGATAATGTAACATAACAGTGTTTTGTGGTACAAGATTCTCGAAAATTGTTCCCAAAAACGGGCTAATAAAATTTAATCGGTACTGTATTTTGTTCTTCCCCATGGCAACATTATTTCTTTGGTCGATTTGTAGTACAATACAAAAAGGAGAAACAGTCACTCGGCGTGGTTTTATACGGAGCGAATATTTGAAAAAACTGCATGGAACGTGTTTTTGATCTTGTGAACATGGTGCGTAAAAATGATTTAAACGAAGGATTTTCAAACGGATTCTAAAAATTTGTATAAACACACAAAAATAATGTTAAGATACATCCATGCACCAACATTTTACTCACTGGGATATTTGATTGCTGAGAAAACGCGGTTTTAGAGAACAACTTTATACGTCTTTTATACGTTTTTTATACGTTTCTTCGTGTAACCTTAACGGGAAAATGAGTGTTATAAATACGAAGGAATTTACTAACAAATGCTTCGTACGACCCATCAGCAGATGTCATATCAGTGACAAACTTCCAATCAATCAATTTCAAATGATTATAAAAATGTTCAATTGAACTTTGGTTATAAGTGCGAGTAGTGCCGATGTGTGGTTGAATAAAACGAAGTGGCATTGATTTTGTACATTGGAAGATTGGAAAATGGTCAGTTAGACCCACTACACACACACACCAGATTTGATTTGATGGGTAAGAACATTCGTAAAAATATTATCAATCAAAGTTGCAGTAGTAGGTGTCACTCTGGTGGGTCTATCAATTAATGGATACATACTATTATTATGAAATGTTTCCAGAAAATTATTAATAATATCATTTTCACTGTGTTGTAAAAGATGTAAATTGAAATCACCGGAAATATAACAATTTTTGTTTTCAGCAGAAATAGTGTTGAGGCTATTATCAAGATCGGTAATAAATAAATTAACATCAGTTCTGTGTGCACGATAAATTGAAACAATTTTTTGTATTCTTGGTGGTGGGACTCGGAAATTCGACAAAAAACAATTCTGAATGTGGCAAATCAATGTCAGTTGTACAAAGTTTTAAATCATCTCTGATACGGTAGAAAGTGAGCTGTGGACATAAATAGCCGCTCCACCACTTTTCCTCTCCTTTTTTGGGGCACTTAAAAGAATATAATTTTCAATATCAATTACATTAGAGTTATCTTCATAAAACCAAGTTTCAGATAAAGTTATTACACTGAATGTATGATTGAAACTAGCGATAAAATTATGTATACTATCAAAATGTTTGTTAAAGCTGCGAGTGTTAAGATGTAGAACAGAAAAGTCATCATTACATAATCCAGTCATATCATTGTTATCAAGTACATATCTACATGAAGTTGTGACATTATAATCATTTAGATGTCTAGAATCATGAGTTGAATGGAGATTTTCTTCGAACAAAAATGGATTCAATCTCATACCCATCAAACGATTATAATCGATGGAATTACCATGATAATATAATGAGAACCTAAATCCATCATCGTCAACATAATGGTTAAATGGAAATAAATCACCTGTACAATTGAAACATAACCAATCATCATTATCCCTTATTTCTGTGTAAACGCATCTAGTGTGGTAAAATGAATTACATAGGCAACAGAAAATATTAGACTGATGGGGTAGGATGTTTCTGTGACAGGAGTTGCAGTTATTTAACATAATGAAATTTAACCTGAGACAACACATTATTCATTGTAATAAACATACAGTGTATACAATAGAGGAGCAGGAGTGTATCATTACATAAACAATATATATCATTATATACATACATCATCATCATAGCAAACAATAAAGTAAATCCATTTGCCAACATACAACATGAAATAACACAGAAAACTATAACATTTAAACAAAAATGGATGTGGGCCAATTTGGCGCACCACTGTACATGGCGAGACAAATGCATGGACTAGGTCGGACCGGGCCGGTTTATAAACTCGAATGAATTGAAGAAAAATTGAGATTGGAAGTGGGAAATGAAACATGGTTTAAAATTTGGAGATGTTCAACGAATCGGGTAAGAGCAATTTTACAAAACAAAACAAGGGTTGAAATAGAAAAGAATATATCAAACTCGATGGACGGACCGTTCCTCGTGCTTATCATGGACCTGAGCAGCCCATGGTATGTCGTCGTGAATGGGGAGCAAATACGTACCACCAACAGAAGCAAACACATGCTACAGAAGACGATCGAATCAATATAAAAAATTTAAAAAACCCAAACCAAAGCATAATAACGGTCCATCAATCAAGCAGCAAAGAATAAATATTTAGCTACATTTGGCTATATGACACACGGTCGCGGCATCACAGACCGTACATTAACCAAGTGGATCCACGCACTTCCTCGATTTGCCCAAGTTTGTGGTGCTTTAGAGCAGTTCACAGATGTTCATACGGGTTAGGGGACAAGTAGAAGTGAATCCGACTCTATTATTTAATAGAATCACATGTGTACTAAACAACAGCTCTGAGATGGCGTCGTTCTTTACGTACGAACTAGCTCCTCAGCCACCTTCCTCCCTCTTTTAAGGTGACCTTACGCGTAAACCGCCAAAGAGTTCCCGGAGCCTTCTGTTGGAATCGCTCACTGAGCATTCCAAGCTGCCAGAGAATTGTCTCTTTGTAGTAGATGGTGGTTACCTACTTTGACATGCCATTTGGCCACATCCCTTCACCTATGCAGGCATATGTCAGAATTACACATCACACATGCTAAAACATTATGGAGCCCACCCGATTGTTGTATTTTATGGACATGGCAGCGCTATGTCTAGTAAAAGCAAGCAGAACAGAGACGGAGAGCTCAAAAGTGCACGTCTAGTGACATCATGTTTGAGGAGAATATGCCAACTACCACAACTAAAATTGCATTAGTGAAAAGATGCTAATGTCTGGGATACTTGTCAAGCAGGCAGAAGCTGACGCCGATAGACATGTCTCCACAGCACTAGCAGTAGCAGAGGCAGAAGAGGTGCCATTTGTGGTCGTCGGTACAGATACTGACCTACTTGTTATGATGGTGGCTCGGGCAAGCGCTAGTATAGATGTCTACATGAAATGCTGCAGTAATCCAGAAATGGTATTCAGCATTCGCCACATCCAGCAGGCGATTGGAGAAACAATTAAGACCATACTGCAGTTACTGTCCGTTTTCCTATACACAATACACAGTGCTCTCACCATTGACGCGTGACCCCTACAAATGATGTATGTTGGGAGAATGGACACTTGCCTAGTTAACATCACTGTGTGAAAAATAACCAGCCAATATTTTATTTATTCTCCAAAACTTCTAGCAAATATATTTCTCTAACATGACCTAAAATTACAGCTAGGTTAGATGTTCAGAAATGGTCGTACTTTTGTAAAATATGAGTGAGGGCAAGGCATAGCTAGCCAACTCCCCGTGTTATTTGAATGGAGATTTGACCGAAAATATTGGTATCGGACCGCTCACTTCTGAAGGATGCCACAAAAAAACCGGTAAAAGCTACATTTAAATTATTCTAAATAGGTTCTAGAAAATAAAGTTTTGTAACATGTCCTAAATTTTTAGCTAATTTAGGTGTTTGTAGAGGGTCGTACTTTTGTGTTTTAGGAAGGACATGTAAACGACAGATAACACCAAAAATATGAAGAAATTATTTCTAAACCGTGTTAAGTCAAAAATCATTATGTTGCTCATTTTCAAGAATGCTGGTTTACAAAAAGCACGACATTGTCTGATTTCGTGAACAAAGCCACACATAACATTGTTTCCTTTCGTTTCCTTTGTAATCGGTTACCCAACTGAAGCTATGAATAACAGCTTTATTGCGATATCGCACATGAAAACAGTCACTTGTGCACAACCAGAGAAGATCCGATTTAATCAGTTGAGCTGTTTCAATGAGTGTTATCTTGGTTTAATAGCTTTTAATGGGGTTAAGTCCTGCAAAGGTCGAGATGAATTCTACTGTAGACATGACTGCATCATGCATCACTTGATTTCTCTTCACATTATTACAGGCTGTGACAAAATCTCAGCCATTTATCGTCGAGGAAAATACAAACCCTTCAACATGGTGAACAAGAAACATGAATATGACTTATTAGATACCTTTACAAATGCCAGCAACACGCATGATGAGGAACAGAGAGCAGGGGAGAGATTCATCCTGAAGATGTATGGGGTTTGCAACGGTTCGTTGAATGAATACCGCCACACTGCATACAAACGGGCAATTGGTCGCAGTTCCCTTAGCTCTCCATTTGAGCTCGCGAGTTTACCCCCAACTTATGCGCTTCTGCAAAACAACACTCATTCTGCACTTTCCTCACGGTTCAACAATGGATGGGGAACAACCTAAATCTAACTGACTGGGGATGGATATCACAAGATGGAATTCTTGTTCCAGTAGAAACATAACTCGCTGTTGCACCAGACACAGTGCTCAACATGGTATCATGTGGATGCAGACAAGATGGCTGCAACAACATGACATGCAGCTGCAAGAAACTTGGACTCTTCTGTACATTGATGTGCAGCAAATGCTGTGGTCAGTCTTACAGCAACACAGCACCTGTACTAGTTGGGGGACAATGAGGAGGAGACCGAAACAGCATTGGAGAACATTAATGCCGAAGATACAGTGCAAGTTGATTAAGTTTAAGGTGTATCATTTTCTTGCATTACATCACGGGGATACCGATGTGAACATAGGCTTAAGCCATCTTGGCATGAGCTCAGCTCTTTTGGAGGCAAATAGAAAATAATGGTAACTATTGTATTGTACACATGGTAAAAGCACTGAATCACTTTTGTAAAATAATGATGGTAATAATGGTAGTGAATTTGGATGATGTGTATTATTAGTTTGCTTACAAATCATGGGTTTCGAACTTGCTCCAATGCCAATTAACACATCTTAAACACTTCTTAGGCGGTCATTTTGGACGCCATCTTGTATTTTGGCTTTATTTCTAGGTATTGAAATCCTTCGAGTACATTTTGAATATATCCATTGTACCTCAAAACCTATGTGAAATATTTTGTATATGTAATTAACATGTCTGGTTGAAAACTAATTTTACTTACTAAAATGGCAGCCATTTTGACCGCCATATTGGAATTTGGCTACTTAGGATCATTTGCCACTTTTCGTAAATGTTTTTAAAAACATTCCTTGCACCTCAAAACATATATTTAGATGCTTTGTTTGTGATTTTAACATGTCTGGGGGCAAAGCTATGATAAAAACTGAAAATGGCGGCCATTTTGGACGCCATCTTGGATTTTGGAGGAAGCACAATGGGGATTTTCGGGGACTTTTGGAATTTGATTCTACACAATCAAGTTCCCGGACCTATCCTGAAAAAATCAGCTTGTTATGAGAAATGTAAGGGTTATAGCTAACACTATTGGCCTACATCACTAATCTTGAAAAATAAATCCAGGACGTGTGATAGTAAATGTGACATCAAAACCCAATGTTACCTACGAATACCACTAGGATGCTTTCACTATCGCAATACTAATCAACCTAAAACAAATGGAATATTCCCATTAACGCTTTTTTCGTGTAATGTAGACCACAGGGTGTCAGGAAAATGCTAGCTCAACCAGAAAATATTTGTTTTTATTTTTATAGCGCGATCAATATGATCTTAGTCAATTTATACTAGTTTATTTTTGAAAATGAAGTTTAGGTCAGTTTCTGTATTTTATTTATCAAATGAGTATGAATCAATTTACATATATTGTATAAAAACGAGTGGGATATCTGTTTTCAGGAATATTAGGAATTATACGCGTACACCTAACGCTTTATAAAATGATAGGTGAAGAAACCCGGGTATTCGTAGGTAACATGGGCGATTTAACAATATCTATATTGAGTTTAGATGTTCAAATTTTGCTATTATGATAATGAAAGAATAAAATGGTAGTTTTTAGATCTATTTCAGATGGTACGTCCAAATGAATAAATGCTATTACCTTAGATCAAACAATTTTTGATGCTTTTAGCAAGATTTTGAACACTTCATTTTGATATACAAGTAGTTAAACAGCAAATTTGGGTAATACTATTGTCCGGAGTACCGCTTAAAGTTTTTGACAATTGAATATATGAATACAAAACCCACCCAAGTCCATACGTTGGCTAAATTGAGTTAAGCATGTGAAATTGTTGCTATACATAGGCCTGTCATATGCATGAAAGAACAACTCAAATTCATCCTCTGTGTCTATTGAGCATGTATGAAAGAACCACCCAATTCCATGATTTGAGTCTTGTAACACATTGATTGAAATCCAGTATGTATAAAAGTCCACTTGTAACACATTCATTGCTAAAAAGTGAGTTTTGAAAAAAAAAAGGTTTTAATAAATGAAAATGTGTGGTTTATATTACATGGCAGAATGCTTATCAACATTATACATACCTGTGTGCTTTATTTTGTATTATCTTACTAGTGGTAATCTCATTCTAACATTGTTGTCTTTGTATATGATTAAAAAACCACCCAAGTCCAAAATTTAAAATGAACCCCACGAAGTCCCTGAAATGCTAATCGTCATACCTAATACAGGTTAATCCACTCATTTGCACATAAAACTTACCATATTGACCAGGTAAATCTAACTGAAGGAATTAAAGTGATACACATGTTTTTCTCTCAAAATCACTTCCCATGGACTTGGGTGGGTTTTGTATTCATGTATTCAATTAATTGCCATTGGTAGGGACACTCCATTACACATGTCATGAGTAAGTAAATAACATTTCAGTATTTGAAGGTATGAATTTTGGTGGGTATCGCAATCAAATCTTCATTTTATAAAGCACTTTGAATGTATTTTCTTTATGTGCGTTTATTGATACTTGAGACCCTATCATGTATTTATAATGTCGGTTCACAGTGATTGAAATATGATTGAAGTAAGAAACAAATGCACTAAAGTGACTTTAATGTGCTTAATGGCACACGAATCGCTTAAAACCATTATTTCAGACTTGTGAAGTACATCTTGGAGTCAGTTACCATGGTTACGTCTTGCGGCCTTTCGTTTGAGGGCAACTATAATTAGCTTTATCCTAAGGTCCACCACTGTGTTGTCTAGATCATGAGACAATGAGAAAAGTCGTTTTTGTCCATGGTATTCGTAAATTATAAAAGGTAACCTTAGCAAATACGTCAAAAGTTACATTTGAATAAATCGATTTGGGCACAAATTACTCAGAAACGAGAAGGTCGGTAAACGTTTAAAATGGAGCACACATGGCAGCTGACAAATCCAAGTATTTATCCCTTCTAATCTTCTTTGAATCTGATTTTTCTTTCAAATGAGCAGACCGTCGTCTATTTCAGTACATATTTTTTAACAATTAAACCGTATTCAGTTTTGCATGGTGAGCATGTATGCGAATTCGCAACTTTCATTGACATATGATTTGATAGCGAACGTACAGGCCTTCTTTATGTACCGATGTGGGCATTGGCATGAATGGCGGTGTTTCACAATAGGGTCATGATGTCAAATTTGTAGGCAACATTCAGAGAGCTACCTACGAATACTTACTTATTTTGTTAATATCTCAAAAGTGGTTAAATGCAGGCTATTGAAAATTGGTTGTATAAAAGAGTGCATTACAATACACCTATTGCTTAAATATAATTGACTTTTCTCTCAGTTTGTGGAAATGACAGAGCTTTTAACATGTATTCGGAGGTAATGCATATTTTTTACCAAACCTACTTTTGTGCCATTTAGAATTTCTGGCAGCTAACACAATAATAAAGATGTCCGAATGCAATGCATTTCAGTATTGGACATATCAAAGCTTGTATCAATCGCGCATTTATTAGTGATTTATATTTTTTAAAGATATATCTAGTGCTATGAACAATTGTTATCGTAGGAAATGTTAAAAAAAAATACCACTCAAAAAATTATCACCAAAAATTCATAATTATGTACAAATATGTGAAAAATTGAACAGGCAATCTTTGAATACACACCTTTTAGGAAATTAATTTAGATTCAATCCAATGACTGCTTTTCATAACTGTTTTAGATGTTTTTAAAAATACTTTAAGAAACATTTTGAAAAAATGGGTAAAAATAGCATGTCTAAGTTTATCACAGAAGGGGGTCTTATTATATATGGCGCGGAGCGTATGATCAAGGCGAATAAACACAATACAAAAACGAAAGCCAATTGATAATACTTTTAAGTTATGGTCCTGAACATGCCGTGTACACTTTTCGTTGGATTCGACCATATAGGTTGTGTTAAAATAATTGGTACCCATCGGTTTGGGTTTGGTGTTCATTAAAAAGCCCGCGTCTTTCAAATGTATCTTCCAAACGGATCCTCTTGAAATGACTAAGAATTTTATAATTATATAGATGTTATCTTGTCATTTCACGTGGCAGAGAGTCAGTGGCGGCCCCAGTAGGGCTTGGGGGAAAATGCCCCCAGTCAGTACTCTTGCCCTCCAGTTGCCCCTCCGTTAAAACCCACAATTACGAAAATTCCCGCTTTTTGTGTCAATTTTGAGCAAAATTGGTTGATTTTGCTCCCCTCCCCTCGAAATTCACTTAGTCAACCCAATGCCCCCCTCCCCCAAAAAAAATATCCAGGCGCCGCCATTGCAGAGTATGGGTACCAATCATTTTGATACACACTGTACCGTAATGACTAGTATAATAAAAGCAGGTGGTCCTCTTTTCAGGATTTGTTGTAATTCACATTAAGACCTATTAATATCACCAAAACAATCCGATATTGTTATCCATATAAAGATAGTCTAATATATTTTCGTAACCATCGTGCAAATTATGTTAACTTTACCAATTACAGTAGGCCTGCTATAGAGCTCATTATTCATTTATAGACCTACACTTTTAGCTATTATTTGTAAGAGTTCCGATGTCATTTATACAGGTGAAACCCAGCGCCGCCTGTCCGATCGTATCACAGAGCACATTCGGTTCATCAGAATCAACTCCGCTAGTTGCCCAGTTACTTAATATTTCAATTCGCCATCTGATTGTAAATCGGTGATTTTAGTGTCACTGGTGTCGTTCTTTGCCATGGTTCCTCAAAGGTGTGCCTTGAAGTCGAGCACCGTGCCATATGCAAGCTTGTAACCTCACAAGTCATCTAGTTGGTGGCCTAAACACCAAATTTGATTCTTTTTAAGGGATCCAAAATGAGCGTTTATTGCGTTTCGACAGTATTTTTTGTGGGACATGAGAGCACCTCAGACCTATCGAATTGCATTCTGAATACGAAGCATGTCTTTCTGATATCAAATAATTTTCATTTTTTTAAATCACAATATAATACAAATTTTATGACAAATTATAAAAAAATGATATTTTTCAAATTTTTGATATACCAGTCCTCGAAGTAAATTATATAAATCTAATGATATATTCTTAAAGTGTATGTATCAGGGAAAAAAAGCCGACGGTCAATTGAACATGTTGACCTTTCATATTGAAGATATGGATTTTTTTCCCAAAAAGACCTTTTTTTTTTGGTGTTTTGGGAAAAAAATCCATATCTTCAATTGATCGTCGGCTTTTCATCCCACCTACATACACTTTAAGTATAAATCATCAGATTTATAAAGTTTACTTCAAGTACTGTTAAATAGCAAAAATATCAATTTTTAATGATTTGCCATAAAATGTGTATTAAATTGCGAATTTAAAAAAAAAAAAATATTTGATATCAGAATGACATTCTTCGTATTCAGAATGCAATTCGATATGTCTGATGTGCTCTAATGTCCCAAAATAAATAATGTCCAAACGTTCATACCCCAGCCCTTAATATATTGTATTGTTTTTTGTAGTTTGCCGCCCTCACTCAGGACGATCATGTCAGTTTATATTTCTCTCGTCTTTATATATGTGACCCCTCGGCACAACTGAGCCCGGATGTCGCCAGTGCCACTATTGAGATATGTTCCATCGAACGTAACAATAAACAATAGGAAACAAAGGATTTATTGACTGTTTTATTGATTTTTCACTACTTAAATGTCAAATACTATAGACATGATATACATCATTTTAAAGCTAATTTCAAGCAGAATATTTTGGTTGAATATCTCAAAAATGATGATTGGCGACTTCAGGGCTCATTTGTGCCGAGGGGTCACATATATTATTTACTGACTGTATCACATTCGAAAGAAAGGTGATCGTCTGTAAGAGCCCAATACGTAACAAAAGCCCAGTACGTAACAACCACTTCTACCTAGAACAAAAAGTGGCAAAAAATAAATCATCCCGCCCAATTCGTAACAACACTAAAATTTAATTAAAAATACTTTTGTCATACTCCCTCCCTCTGTAGTGGTTTTTGTTACGTATTGGGCTCTATACATTTTTTTTTTACGTATTGGGCTCCGGTTGTTTTTCAAGCAAATTATGGATATTATGTGCATGTGTTTTTATAGAAGTACTTTATATTGACCCAGTAACTCATTTTGAGTCTTTCTAGAACAAAATATTTGACAGTGTTTTATCTCTAGACTTGGAATTTATTTTTACGTATTGGCCTCTGGTTATTTTAAAAGGAAATTATCATGATTAGGTGCATGTTTTGTTATAGAATTACTTTATATTGACTCAGTAACTCATTGTGAGTCATTTGGATTCTTTCTAGAAAATATTTTTCGACAGTGTTTTTTCTCTAGACAGAATTTTTTTGTTACGTATTGGGCTCTGGTTATTTTTAAAGCAAATTATGGGTTTTAGGTGCATGTTTTTGTTATAGAATTACGTTATATTCACCCAGTAAATCCTTATGAGTCATTTTGAGTCTTTCTAGAAAAAAATGTTGACAGTTTTTTTCTCTAGACTTAGAATTTTTGTTACGTATTTGGCTCTGGTTATTTTTGTTTGCTATAAACTTACTTTATATTGACCCGGTAACTCATTTTGAATCATTTTGAATCATTCTAGAACAAAACTGATTACGGTTATTAGGTGCATGTTTTTGCTATAGAATTACTTTATATTGACTCAGTAACTCATTGTGAGTCATTTTGAGTCTTTCTAGAAAAATTTTTGACAGTGTTTTTTCTTTAGACATAGACTTTTTCTTGTTCCGTATTGGGCTCTTGTTATTTTTAAAGCAAATTATGGTTATTAGTGCATGTTTTTGTTATATAATTACTTTATATTGAGTCTTTTTAGAACACAATATTTGTCAGTGTTTTTTTCATCTGGATATTTTTTGTGACGTATTGACCTGCAGTTAAAATTTATCGAAGAAAGAAAAAAATTCGAGTGGGTCTAATTTTTTGTTACGTATTGGGCTGTCTACATTTTTTATGCGTTTTGGAGGTTACACTGTCGGAAAAGCTCTTTTATCTTTCGCATAATTATATGGACAAGACTTGACCTCCGGTTAATATTTATCGAAGAAAGAAAAAAATTCGAGTTGGTCTAATTTTTTGTTACGTATTGGGCTGTCTACATTTTTTTATGCGTTTTGGAGGTTACACTGTCGGAAAAGCTCTTTTATCTTTCCCATAATTATATGGACATGACCTGACCTCCGGTTAATATTTATCGAAGAAAGAAAAAAAATCGAGTTGGTCTAATTTTTTGTTACGTATTGGGCTGTCTACATTTTTTTATGCGTTTTGGAGGTTACACTGTCGGAAAAGCTCTTTTATCCGGATTTGTTCGCATATATGGACATTACCTGACCTCCGGTTAATATTTATCGAAGAAAGAAAAAAATTCGAGTGGGTCTAATTTTTTGTTAAAAGAGCATTACCGACGGTGTAACCTCCAAAACGCATAAAAATGTAAAGAGCCCAATACGTAACAAAAAATTAGACCAACTTGAATTTTTTTCTTTCTTCGATTAATATTAACCGGAGGTCAGGTCATGTCCATATATGCGAAAAAATCCGGATAAAAGAGCTTTTACGACAGTGTAACCTCCAAAACGCATAAAAATGTAGACAGCCCAATACGTAACAAAAAATTAGACCCACTCAAATTTTTGTCTTTCTTCGATAAAAATTTACTGGGGGTCAGGTCATGTCCATATATGGGAAAAAATCCGGATAAAAGAGCTTTTCCGACAGTGTAACCTCCAAAACGCATAACGTAACAAAAAATTAGACCCAATCGAATTTTTGTTCTTTCTTCGATAGATTAACTGGAGGTCAGGTCATGTCCATATATGCGAAAAATCCGGATGAAAGAGCTTTACCGACGGTGTAACCTCCAAAACCCATAAAAATGTAAAGAGCCCAATACGTAACCAAAAATTAGACCCACTCGAATTTTGTTCTTTCTTCGATAAATATTAACTGGGGGTCAGGTCATGTCCATATATGCGAAAAAATCCGGATAAAAGAGCTTTTCCGACAGTGTAACCTCCAAAACGCATAACAAATGTATAGAGCCCAATACGTAACAAAAAATTAGACCCACTCGAATTGTTTCCTTTCTTCGATAAATATTAACTGGAGGTCAGGTCATGTCCATATATGCGAAAAAATCCCGATAAAAGAGCTTTTCCACCAGTGTAACCTCTAAAACGCATACAAATGTATATAGCCCAATACGTAACAACAAATTAGACCCACTCGATTTTTTTTTCTTTCTTCGATAAATATTAACCGGAGGTCAAGTCATGTCCATATATGCGAAAACATCCGGATAAAAGAGCTTTTCCGACAGTGTTAACCTCCAAAACGCATAACGTAGCAAAAAATTAGACCCACTCGAATTTTTTTCTTTCTTCGATAAATATTAACTGGAGGTCAGGTCATGTCCATATATGCGAAAAATCCCGATAAAAGAGCTTTTCCAACAGTGTAACCTCTAAAACGCATAAAAAATGTATAGAGCCCAATACGTAACAAAAAATTAGACCCACTCGAATTTTTTTCTTTCGATAAATTTTAACTGCAGGTCAAGTCATGTCCATATATGCGAAAAAATCCGGATAGAAGAGCTTTTCCGACAGTGTAACCTCCAAAACGCTTAAAAAATGTATATAGTCCAATATGCACCTAATAACCATAATCAGTTTTGTTCTAGAATCATTCAAAGTGAGTTACCGGGTCAATATAAAGTAAGTTTATAGCAAACAAAAATAACCAGAGCCCAATACGTAACAAAAGAATTCTGTCTAAAGAAAAAACACTGTCAAACTTTTTTCTAGAAAGACTCAAAATGACTCACAATGAGTTACTGAGTCAATATAAAGTAATTCTATAACAAAAACATGCACCTAATAACCATAATCAGTTTTGTTCTAGAATGATTCAAAATGAGTTACCGGGTCAATATAAAGTGAGTTTATATCAAACAAAAATAACCAGAGCCCAATACGTAACAAAAACATTTCTAAGTCTAGAGAAGAAACACTGTCAAAATTTTTTTTTCTAGAAAGACTCAAAATGAAAAAAGGATTTACTGGGTCAATATAAAGTAATTCTATAACAAAAACATGCACATAAAACCCATAATTTGCTTTAAAAATAACCAGAATTGTGTTACGTACGTACCGGGGGTATGTATACGACTAAAAAATGTCTCATAAAATTTACCCAGAATTTAAAGCGTGTTTGACGAAAGAGAGACTCAACTTTATGCCAATTTGTAGGATTTTTGTTGTTGCAAATTAAGGTACAGCGCCATATAGAGTACCATATTAAAGTGTTGTAATACACTTAATTATTTTTTACATATTGTTTTGAAAAATATTAAGAAACGTCATTTATATTACCATATTTCCATGAATACCATCAATATATCAAAATTTAGCGCAAATATAAAATGAATGAGCCGTAAATTCCTCCCCCGGTCAATTTTGTTTTATTTCGTGTTTAAAAAATAAACATCATAAACTTAAAAACGATACATGATTTGACTTCAAACGATATCCAGAAGCGGGGTTATGGTTTGTTAAACTTTGCTCCTTCAACAAAATTATAGCTTTTTACGTTTTTACATGTGTCTCTTTTTCCACATTGCTGGCAATAAATATCAAAGAGTCATAATTGGCGGTCATTTCAAATTATCCCCAAGTCAACGAGGTTTAAGAAAGTTCTCTCATTGTTAATTGTTGGTTATGCATACCTGTACAAAATACAATGCCTGGCAACCCACCACTTGAACAGGATTTAGCAAAAGCAAACAAAGACCAGAGCTATTAAAAGTTCTATAGCCATCTAAGGTAGAAGCATTTTATCCACTTCAACAATAGGATTATTGATTAGTTTTTGACTATCAAAATGAGTCGGATGTCGGGCCAGCTTAAGTTACCGATGAATACGACATTCGTACACATTTTACACCGTAACTCAGAATACAATTTAGGGAATTTACGGCTCATTTGTGCTGCCGGGTCACTATTAGGTTATACAAAAATCAGTAAAATTCGATGTGTTAGGTAATTTTTTTATTTGTAATTATAGTGAAATAATAAGTTTATAACTTTTGCTGTGTAATTTCTCGACACAATCATATATCACATATAATTATTCAATTGTTCGTCAATTTTACTATTTAACACGCTCATAGTGCCACGATTCAGATCTACACAATCACATTGCAAAACTCGTTACACGCAGCTGCTCTGAATGACGATTTCTACATTTAAGCACAGTCTATAATATAAACTCAACAGCATGGATCTTAATTATTTTTCAAATTAATTAATAAAATAGACATTATCGTTCTGTATTTTATTATTCGTCGGCTGCATTCCATAGTGGCGTATAGTGATTTTTTTTATTTTGAAAATGGACACATACGTTTTCAATGATGTTCTCTTTCATTTTTCTGAGTCTCATCGATCATAATTAGCTAACTAGAGCGGTTCTTGGCTTTCGCGGTTCTCAGCATTCGCGGTTCTCGGTACGTGGGTTTGTGGTATAGGGTAGGGGAACCTTGTGTGATCCTGGATGTAGTGTTTTTATTTATTGGTTTATGTATTTGTGCTGTTTTGGCCCATATGTGTCGCTTCTGTTCAGAACCTTGCGTGATCCGAATGTGTATTGTTTTCTTTGTATTATTTTATTTGTTTTAAATCTATATGTTTGTCTGCCTGTGCAATTGAAATAACCAAAGCAAGAACATCATATATTTTGATTTGAACATTAACGGTAAAAAAGATTGCGCGCAGCTAAACGCATGGATTTAAAATCTTTATATCTTTTTATAGGTTGTAATTTGAGCGTCGATCACAATGCCTTGACCTTGTGCGCGTTTTATAAAAATATGTGCATTTTTTTTTATTTGGAAAAACTAAATTTGAAAGAAAATATTTTTGAACAAAAAAAAAATGGGATGTGTCCCCGACTCCACCTTCCAACCGCGCGCCTATATTATCGTTAGGCCCTTCTGTGTATTAGACAAAGTAGACATTACTGCTAGTATACATGTATAGTGCTTAACATCACAATTACTAAAGTGCATGAGTCTTCGATCAACATCCTACATATAGGCCTTACATTTGTCGGGTTGGTGAAGGCTAGTCCCGACTGTACACTCTAAATTACAGGGATTTAAATTCAAATCCAAAAGACTTACTTTTAAAACTTCCAGAGACTGTAGTTAGGGACCAATCAATATAGGATTAAAATAAGTCTTAAGCAGTTTTATATATTTCAGTCCCACAGGGATTTAAAAATGCAAGTCCATTGGATTTAATATTCAAGTCCTTTAAGATTTACTTTTAAGCATATCTGGGATATATTTCAAAATAATATAAATCTTTATGGGGATTTAAATATCGATATTAAATACAAGTCTGTGGGACTTCTTATCAACCAATACGTCTATTCACGGCAATAATACCAAGTCAGGATTACTTCTTTCATAATGTTCAAGCAATAGTCTGCAGTGCCAGTGATAATTTCAGTGCCACTGCAGTGGCCGAGTGTGATCCTTCATGGAAATAAGCTTACCCATTTATAAATTATACTATGTGTATAGGTAAGCTTATACAGCAGAAGACTACTACATCGGCGATTAAAGATAATGTTCACATTTGCCCTTCGTGCACAACAAATTCGTCCATATCACTTCATTCACCGCACGAACTCGCAAAAGAAAGATGGCGGCTGAGCAGTCCAGGAAAACGTTTCGATTTGATCACGTGCACGCACCATCGCGTTGTGATTGGTTTACTGTTTAAGTCTTTCGATAGATTTAAAAATAGATCTTCTTTTTCCCGATCCCAAAGAAAATTTAAATCAAACCCCGCGTAAAATAAATCTTAAAGACTTAAAAAATGTCAAGTCTCAACTAAGATTGAAATTTTAAGTCTTTCTAATTTAGAGTGTACTCATACAATACAATTATAGACATTTATAGAGGTAATTAATGTCACATTTCATGTATTCATTTTGCCGGGACAAGACAGTACACGCTACACGAATAGTCGAAAAGAGGTGTTAGGCCACATTGTTGTTCTAAATATAAATGAGGTTGCAACTTGCAAGACCCCTTTGGGTCTTTTTATCTTTTCAGTTTCCGTATGTCTTTTGTTCAGAAACGAAAACGCAAGGGATTCAGTAAGTTACTGTAATCTGACTTCATGGTTAACTCTGAAGTACCAATCAGCTTATTCCAATAGAGGTGATTGCTTATGTCAATAAAACCGGGAGAGAAAAGATTACGTTAACACCAGTGTTTTAATGGTCTAGCGCCCTCTCGTCTTTACATTGGTAAATTGATCTACATTGATTTGACAAAATGCATGCCAATCCGAATGACAAACTCCACTTTTTTCTGTAAAAACGTTGCAAATAAGCCCTAAAATCACAAAAGGTCCGCATATGAGCCTGTCGAACCCCAGAGCACTTGTGATTGGCCACAGTGTCACCCTTTCATCAATGTCTATTTTCTACTCCCTATTTTGCTTCCTCCTCCCCCATGATCAGTCTCCCACTCCCTCCCAGTCCATACTCTCTCCTCTTGAGTTCTTCTTTTTCTAGTCATTCCGTCTCTCCCTCGCCTCTCTTTCTTCCTCACAGATCCCACTCTCACTTGTTCAAGCTCAAGTATTTCCCTCCCTCCCTCCCTCCCTCCCTCTCCATCCCTTAATTTATCAGTATGATCCATGACTGAAAATAAGCTCTGCAAAAATAAACATTTAAAATAAACCCGTGCCTTGCATATAGACCCAACCAATTATCAGATTAGCTTATCTTTGCTCCAATGCAATTCTTTTGTATTGCATTTCAATATAAAACATGATTTCCAAATCACCACTTGTACGCGCCTCACGCAAGAGTAAAGAACATCTATAAACTCTTCGGCATCACAACCGCGTTTAAGCCGGTAAACAAATTGCGCGGGAAACTAGTGCATGTTAAAGATAAGCCCCCCAGAGACAAACAGTCCAACCTTGTCTACGGTTATAAGTGTGGGGATTCGGACTGCACAGAAGCGTATGTAGGAGAAACAAAGCAATCCCTTAAAGCTCGTCTTGGTCAACATAGACGGCCTAGTTCTACCGACTGGCAACCGGATTCTGCTATATACGCTCATGCCAAAACTTCCGGACACCATATCGATACGGAGGATGTTATCATTCTAGATCGTGAGGAGAGGTGGTTTGAGCGGGGAGTGCGAGAAGCGATCTGGGAACGAGTGGAGAAGCCATCCCTCAACAAACGAGGGGGCCTGAGATTCCAACTGTCGCACGCCTGGGATTCATCGATTGTCAATATTCCTTGCCGATTGACACGTGACCAGTCTCCGACTACGATCAATACCGGAGCATCTTTGCAGTTGCCAGATGAAGTCCAATGAGATTGGATGAAAATTCGCAAAATTCGTAAGTTATTCCAGTATTTTATTTATAATTCACCTCTGTTTCTACGACTGGATGAATCATAATATACATCAACATTTACTTCAAGTACTGTTAAATATCAAAAATATCAATTTTTAATAATTTGCCATAAAATGTGTATTAAATTGCGAATTTCAAAAAATCAAAATTATTTGATATCAGAATGACATTCTTCGTACTCAGAATGCAATTCGATATGCCTGATGTGCTCTAATGTCCCAAAATAAATACTGTCCAAACGTTCATACCCCAGCCCTTAATATGAAAAATATAATATGAAAATATTTATTCTTATGCACATGTATATGCAAATGTATGCAACATCCAAAGTGAAAAATATTCTACCTTGTTCCTTGATTGTACCTTTTTAATAAAATGTACTTCAGGCAACTATGGCCAAAAAGGCCTCAAGTTGAGCAAACAAAAACACTAATTTTTACGTGCACTTCAAGGGGATGCTCATTATTGGTGTGCGCCCTTAACGTCACATCATGTCCGTTTGATTCTTTATCATTGTTCTAAGTGTACATGTATATCATCATACACATTTCACATTTTTTATGATCGTGTATGTTAGTCCTAGTGCCTTCCAAGGTCTTGCTTGGATCACACTTGTAAGTAAATTGATATTCCTTTATTAGAATTGCAGGCTTTTGCCGCTGTATAATTTTGACAGTTACTTTATTACTAGTATCAGAATGCGCTTGCAACAGAACGGTATTCACACAACAACTAGTCCAAACCATTTACAGGATTTTGAGTATTATAGGCCTAGTGAGAAATTCTAACTTTCACATATCACGCTGTTTTGTCAATAAATGTTGTTGCACCTTTCATTTGTTATTGCACCACATCATGAAATCAAAATATCAACATTCTAAAAATTCCTTTAACCATGCCCACAAAATCTGTAAATGTCTCTTTAAACAGCCCTTGCTTAAAAGCTTGAACTTGCGAAAGAAAAGTTAATAGAACTAATACCTCTCTGCTTACCTAATAAACCAACTTATTTAAAAGAAAATGTGTGCATTTAAACAAAAATCTAGGGTGTATGGTTTTTGTGTTATAAGAAAAAATGTTAATGTCTAATTCTGATTTTGAAAAAAAATTCCTATTTCAAACACGATTCAAATAAAGAATAACGTGTACCGTCGAAGATGTTTCTAGCAGTGTGGACATTTGACCCCTAGCTGTAGTTCGATATCCATTTTTCATTATTCACATTGCTTGACATGTCTAGTCGTGCACTTTTCGAGTTGTTAAAGGTGATGGCTATTGCTACTAGTTAGTAGTTGCACTCTCAACATAATGTGTGAATTTGTCACATTACTTGCACCTGACATATAATTATGGTTTTAGTTGTACTGTAAAGCAAAAATATATATTTTTTTAAGTACATGCTTAAGGGCGGTGTAATGCACGTGAACGCGGTTTTGTTTCCAGAGGGGGTGTGTCTGTGAAGAGTAACATCCATCAGAAAAGGACTAGCTCAGATCGCGCGCCAAATAAGTTTGCATTTCAGAAATAGCTTTTTTTTCAGCCTTGAAAAAACAAACAAAAAAAACAGGCAGAGCTGGGAATAGAACCTGGAACCTCCCAGTTGTAAAACTCAGTGCATGCCACTGAGCCAAGTAACTATTAACTGCGAGAAGTTTGACAGTAATCCTTGATATTGCTGAATAGAACAAGTCAATATTTATAGCCCTATTTATCTAATGTACAATGCAATTAAAAATTAAAAGGGCCCATAAACTAGGAATATGTGTGAAATGGCTATCAATCGATCAATCAATCAAGTTTTCAAGTTATCAACAATCAACAATGAACCAATGAATCATGGAATATTATTAATTACTTACTAATCTACCAAACTAGTCAGGGAAATAGGCAGAGTCCTAAAGAGAAGTAAATATATATTGCAGAACGCAGGTATTATTTTAGGTACAAAATTATATTATTCTATTATTTATAACTTTCTATACAAGTACTATACACGGGATTAGGACCTGTGCTTTTAATATCCGCGCCTAATCAATAATGGATATTTCACTATGTTCACTCAATAGTTAAACTATACTACATCCCTCTAGGATTATCTTCTGTCCAGGGACTAAAGTCGATGCTTTAACAGTACCCAAACAAGTGTACATATCAAGGTCATAGCAGGGCATTATACAAATAATGGTCAAAGGTCAACGCAGTAGAGTATAGATGTAGACGCACGCTTTCGTGCGGGAAACATAAATACATACTCACCAGTCGTGGCCTTTTTATGAGATTTGATACGGCGCCGAAGACTAGAGCTCTTACATAATTTAGTCCGAAACCCGGTTTCCAGACGGACATTTGTGTTGTTACAAGGAATTCAAAGTAACTGTATCATCAAGTGACCCACATAGAGGAATACGACATCTATCGTGAGCCAATCTGCATTCTGTTGCCTGCAAAAGCCGACGATCAGGTAAAAATTATAAAAGAAGCGTGATAAGCTTAAATTGCATTGAAAACGCCAAATTACAGTCACAAACTAGAAGGCTATATATTTGTACACAAATACGGCTATACCCGCATGTTATCGGTTTACACAAACTTACAGTCCTTATTTGCTGAGGACTTAGGTTGCTGTTGTCAGTCTCTCTAATTCACAGTGAAGCTATGCAATTTGATAGATTGAAATTCACAATGTGCAATTTGATTAGGGAAAAGCTATTCCAGAGGGAGTATGTAAATTAAATGGAACAGCCATTTCAGAGGGAGTATGTAAGTTAAATAGAACAGCTTTTTTGGGATCATTTCAGAGGGAGTATGTAAATTAAATGGAACAGCCAAAGGTATGTAATTTGAATGGAACAGCCTTAACGCTTCACACATGGTATTTCCAATTATCATCATCTATAATTATTATAGGCCTAATACGCTATTGAAATTCACAATATGCAATTTGATTAGGGGAAAGCTATTCTATTCTAGAGGGAGTATGGAAATTAAATGGAACAGCCATTTCAGAGGGAGTATGTAAATTAAATGGAACAGCCTATTTTGTGGCCATTTCAGAGGGAGTATGTAAATTAAATAGAACAGCCAATGGGTATGTAATTTAACTGGAACAGCCTTAACGTTTCTGTCATCTATATTATTATAATTACGCAATTGTCTGTGAATGGGATGGGGTGGGTGTTATTAACAATATAATTCGCAGGTGCAATCTGTGTACAAACTCCGAGCCCTGAAGTTGCTTTATTTGATGATGAACGGACAGCCCTTTTTAACATTTGGGGCCCTGGCCCATAATATTTGACTTATGAGGCTCATGTACACATGTTGAAGTATAATTCTCAAGTGCTATCAGTAGACTTTTAGCTGGGCACTGTAGCTGCTTTATTTACTGAGTAACGGCTGGCCCTATGTTTTAGCGTTTGGGGCCCTGGGCCCATATTATGTGACATATGGGGCTCATATGTACATATAACAATATAATTCTCAGGTGCAGTCTGTGTACAAACTTTGAGCTTTGGTGAAAAATGGCCGGCCCTTTGCTTTAACATTTGGGGCCTGGGGCCCATAATATTTGACTTATGGGGGCTCTGTGCATATGTTGAAATATACTTCTCAAGTGCTATCAGCAGACTCAAGCTGGACATTGTAGCTGCTTTATTTACTGAGTAACGACCGGCCCTATGTTTTAGCGTTTGGGGCCCTGGGGCCCATATTATGTGACACATAGGGTTCATATATACATAAAACAATATAATGCTGAAGACCTATTAGTGTACCAAATCTAAACCCTGTAGCTACTTTATTTGCTGAGAAACGACCGGCCCTTTGTTTTAACATTTGGGCCTCTGGGGCCCCTAGCCTTAAACATCTGGGGCCAAAATGGGCAGAAGACACATTACAACTTAGGGCCCATACATGTGCCACATATGAGCCCTAGTGCCCTTGTAGTTTTATAGCTAGCCTTGTTAACCTGTTGCCCCTTATTTTAACATTTGGGGCCCTGGGGCCCATAATATATGACATATGGGACTCATGTATACTTGTATATATAGAGTACCCCTGGCTCTATCAGTGTACCACCTCAGGGCCTGAGGCTGCTTCATTTAATGAGAAACCGCATGCTTTGTATTTTTACATTTGGGCCACTGGGGCCCGTGACCTTTGACCTCTGGGGCCCAGATGTGCAAAGGATAAATCTACGGGGTAGGGCCCATAAGTGTACTACATATGGGCCCTGGGCCCTTGTAGTTTTAGCGCTAGCTTTGTCAATCTGTTACCCCTTGTTTTAACATTTGGGGCCCTGGGGCCCATAATATATGACATATGGGGTTCATGTATACTTGTATATATAGAGTACCCCTGGGGCTATCAGTGTACCAACTCAGGCCCCTGAGGCTGCTTCATTTGATGAGAAACGGCATGCTTTGTATTTTTACATTTGGGCCCCTGGGGCCTGTGACCTTTGACATCTGGGGCCAAGATGGGCAAAGGATAAATCTACGGGGTAGGGCCCATAAGTGTACCACATATGGGCCCTGTGGCCCTTGTAGTTTTAGCGCTAGCCTTGACAGAATGTTGTGTTTGATGGAGGAAGAGAAGAAGGAGAAGAAGGAGAAGAAACCATAGAATGGCAATATACCCGTTCATGCTTCGCATGCGGGTATAAATATATAATATTCGTAAATCACTAAAGCGAATGGTAACGTAGGTATGTGGAAAAGAAGTACAATAGCAATAACAAAGTATGTGTGCCTAAAGAGTCGTCTTTGGCATGTCGCTTTTTTGAAATATCACTAAAAATATCAAATTTTGGAAAAACGTCCCAAAATTTAAAACAAACACGAACCTTCCAAAATAAATACATATTCGCATTCGGCGGCCCAGTCACTACCTGTCGCTGTGATTTGGGGTAACTCGTTGATTCCCCTCTCCAGATACCTATACTTAAAGTTCGCCCGTACCCCACGCCTTAAGGGTATACGATGTATCATTGGTCGATGCAGCCAAAAATCGATTTTCATTATCTTAATCAATATATTATTAAAAAATAACACTTGCAATAGTTTATTCTACAACTCATATATTTTCAAAACTTGATCGATCTATTGTTGTTAATTGTTGTTTCAGCCCTGTTTACAACATACCTAACGAACCACAGGACCTATAAAACTATATCTATGATATTTGAATTCTTCTACACAATCGCTATGAAATTATCAATGTAATTTTTGCCAGGCTCACTATCATTCGCAAGATGCTGTGAACTACCAAATCGCTACTGTCTAAAATAGTTGTTAACCTTAACTATAAAAAACTACACATCCACACACAGAGATAGGGGAGGCGTGAAAAACCCCAAACTGAAGTGGATAAAACTGACAAACCAACTGAACGCATTACAAAGCAAATATACTTAGTATAAGAGTAAGAGAAATATATATGTATATACATAAAAATAAATAATAATTAAAAAAAAGGCGGAGTTGATTCAGATGAACCGAATATGCTCTATGATACAGTTGCCCAGGCGGCGCTGGGTTTCACCTATATAAATGAGATCGCAGCTCTTACAACTAATAGCTAAAAGTGAATAATAAACTCTATAGCAGGTCTACTGTAATTTAACATAATTTGCACGATGGCTACGAAAATCTATTTGGTTATCGTTATATATAACAAAATTGGATTGTTTTGGTATCACACTAATAGGTCTTTAGTATCACATTAAAATCATTACAATCACTAATAGTGCTGAGGAATGGTAAAGGCATTGTTAATGTTTTTTGAAAAGTGTGAAATTTGGCTCAGATGTAGTATTCAGTCTGGTGAACAATTCTAGGGGGGGGGGGAGGCAAACATATTTTGTCCAATATGATCGCCATAGAGGTCATCGAACTTTATACAGGGAAAAAGGTCAAAGGTCAAGGTTTGACCTCTACAGGGGCCTAATTTGAAAACTTGCTCCGATTGTTGTCACAGTGGTCTCAAATTCTTCCTCTCGTCATAATAATTCACATATGTAGGAAGTTTCCTGTCCAAGATTACATCCAAAAATTGGTCAGTCAATAGGTCTATGTAACATTTGACATGCAGCTTTATGGCCTTGACCTATTTGCCTGTGCAACCTTTTTACATGTAAATTCTATGGGGGTGACGATTAGAAATGGACGGCAATATTGAAAAACCCTAATTTTGGGCCATTTTAGGCACTAAAATTCCCGTAAAAAAGAAAAACACTTAGTTCAGATGTAAAATTCACACACAATGCTACCTACCTGTGAGTACAAACATAATTAAATACATATTATTCGAGGGCTATAGCAAAAAAAAAAAAAATCCTATACCGTATAAGAAATGACACACATTAGTGAATCGTATACATGTATGAAAAGGGACCCTTCGACAGTCCTACGATTTGCCAAGGGTGTCTATTCTTCCAGAAAATTGAAATTATTCCCTCAACCATGCCAACGTGTCACAAGGATCCAGAAAAGTATAATTTGAACTATCTGTGATGTATATACGGTTCTCAAGTTATAATAAAAAAGGTAAAAGGTCAAGGTTTGACATCTACAGGGGCCAAATTTTGAAAAATTGCTTCGATTGCTGTCAAAATGGTCTCATATTCTTCCTTTCGTCATAATAATTTTACATATGTAGGAAGTTTGCTTCCCAAGATTACATCCAAAAATCGGTTAGTCAATAGGTCTATGTAACGTTTGATATGGAGCTTTATGGCCTTGACCTATTTGCATGTGCAACCTTTTTACATGTAAAGTCTATGGGGTGACGATTATAAATAGACGACAATATTGAAAAACCCTCAGTTTGGGCCATTTTAGACACTAAAATACCCGTAAAAAGGAACAGCACTTAGTTCATATGTAAAATTCACACACTATGCTACCTGAGTGAGTACAAACATAATTAAATATATTTTATTCGAGGGCTATAGCAAAAAAAAATGTCCTATACCGTATAAGAAATGACACATTAGTGAATCGTATACCTGTATGAAAAGCGACCCTTCGCGAGTCCTACGATTATCCAGGGGTGTCTATTCTTCCAGAAAATTTAAATTATTCCCTCAACCTACCGCGCTGTGTCACATCCGTCCCCAGATTCTGCCCCAACTGAGGTCCCAAAAAATGGATCCAAAAGTAAATATCGGTGTGTTTTCAGACCCAGAAACTTCTTTATACAACTGTTAGGCTAAGTTGTGAGTTGTTCTATTTTGTCTTCCCTAAAAACATCAAATTCTTTCCTAGACGGTACAGTCTGGACACTGAACCATTGCATCTAAGAACTAACGGTTCAAAGGGAAGACAGGCTGGCAAACACTTCCAAGATTATTTTCAGAGCTAGCTGTGATTTATTCTTTACATGGATGTGAGAGTTCAGAATTTTTATTTTTATTTTCAGCTTTTTTTGTACCAGTACACTAACTCTTGCTCTGTACTAAATTGCAGCTTTTTGCTAGGTGTTTTTAGCTTTTTGCTAACTGTTTTCAGTGTGTTCAGCTCTTTTATATATGTGGTGACTCACATGCCCCGGATTTATAAAGCCTTAGAATTAAAATTCCTCTGTAGCAGAGTTTGGAGATTGCCACTGAACTATTGCATCTATCCCTAGGGAAGGATAATCAAGGATTTGGATCTGAAGCTGAGGTTTAAAAGGGAAGATAAACTTGGAAAATAGAGCTGTTAAGCCCGGCTGTTAAGTGATTGATGCTTCTGTCTTCCATTCGAATCCCAAATGCTTCCCAAGATAGGCAGATGTCCAAACTAAAAAGAAAATGGATTTTGTATGAAATATTGTTTACTTACTTACTTACTTACTTACTTACTTACTTACTTACTTACTTACTTACTTACTTACTTACTTACTTACTTTACTTACTTACTTACTTACTTACTTACTTGCTTGCTTACTTACTTGCTTGCTCGTTTACTTACTTACTTAGATTACTTGTCAAATGAAATAGAACAAAGTAAAGAATATATTTAAAGTTATTTTCCCACCGGGGGTGACACTCCTCATAAGCACTGAATCAGTATTCATTTTGCGTCCATTTCATATCTCGAAATGCCAAGAAGGTATAACCCTATGAGTGGTGTCAAGTGAAATAGAAAAAGTAAAGGATATAATACAAAATAATTTCTCCACCGGGGGTAACACTCCTCATAAGACCTGGGTCAATAGCTTATGCCACATGATCCAGCTAGGGATGTAAATAATGTTGCTATGCCCAATCTCTACATTGATTACAAGATTGAAGATAATTAGCAAGCAGGGCATAGGTTGAATGTTTTCGAACCTACGTCTATGGAGGAAGTTGAAACTAGACTTAGCTCTGGTCTAAGACCACGAACACAGCCGTGTTACGACCCCTTAATGACCTTTGACCCCAAAATATATGAAAACCTCATACACATTGCCTAATGTCAATGCATGTATGCATGTGGCATCACTTTGCCATGTTCCCCTTGACCACTTAATGACCTTTAACCATAAATAAAAAATACCTCGTATACACTGAGTAACATCAATTCATGTGTGAATGTATCGTATCTGTGCTATGTTTTTCTTGGCTGATAATTTTTTTGAAGTTATTTCGTTTTATACCGGAAGTGACCCCTTAATGACCTTTAACTCCAATAAAAAATACCACATATACACTGGCTAACCACAATTCATGAGTGAACATACAATTACTGTGCTATGTTTTCCTTAGCTAATACAATTTTTGAAGGTAACAATTTCGTTTTTTTTTACCGGAAGTAACCCCTTCATGACCTTTGACCCCAAACCTGTGTACACCTCATAGACACTGTTATAACAATACATGTTTGTAAGTGGCATCACTGTCCTTCGTAATTTGTGGGAGAAGATGCATTTTAAAGGTATTTCATTTTATACCGGAAATGACCCTTTGATGACCTTTGACGCCAAATGAAAATAATACCACATATGCATTGGTTTATTACCCTGATTTTCATCAGTACACATCTTCTTTTTTGTTGCAAATTTATGAAGTATATAAATATGTTCATCACCTCATGTCCTGAACTTATAAAATATCTCTACATACAAAGTGCTTTTAAACCATTTTAGATAATCATTTTAGCCCTATATATATTTTTTGTTTACTGTATGCTGGTAACTGAGATGTGTGTTTCATAACAAACCATAATTTATTCTATTCAACATATCCAAGTAGAATACATGAATAAAATACATTAAATCCTTTGTTATACTATCTATAGAAATGTACTCACTGATTATAACAGTGAATAAATTAAATAGGCCTAATCTCTTCCACATAGACAATTTAATACTACACCATGTATGTATCTTCTATAATGTGTTGTTAGGAAAAGAGATTAAAAAATGCTATAATGTCATCAAAGGTCAGGTTATAGGTCAATTGGTTCAGGTCAAATTCAGGCATCAATTTTGAATACATATGATAGTCTGTGATATATACATGTCATAATGAGGCATCAATTTTGATATTTTGTCTGTTACTGGATACCCAGCAAACACAAAACGTTTTCGACATCATTCGCTAAAGGTTATAAAAGGTTGTCAGAAAACGTTTAAATGTCGGGTTATATAAAGGGAATATTAAGAGTATAAAACGTTTTCATAACCTTAAAAAACATTTTTTGATAATCTACTGCTCAGCAAACAAAAATGTTTTACAGAAAACGTTTAAATGTCGGGTTAGTATAAAAACGTTTTAATAACATTCCAAAAACATTCTTGAAAACTTGATACAAAACATTCTAAACAGAATGTTATTTTGGGGTTGAAAAAATGTTTTGCGAAAAACGTTTGCCCAAAATATTTTCAATAACGTTTTAAAAACGTTTTCATGACCTTTATATAACCCGACATTTAAATGTTATTAAAAGGTTTGAAAATAAAATTTTTTAACATTTCTGTGTTTGCTGGGTTCAAATATTTTAACACAATGTTATTTAGGTATTGACACAATATTTGGCAAAAATGTTTGCAAAAATAGCATACAATAACATTTTTTGAAAACATTAAAAAAAATGGTTGTAGTGTGTTTTCATACAAAACGTTTTTAAACCTTATCATGACCTTTATATAACCCGACATTTTAATGTTATTAAAACGTTTTTACCTAAACCAAAAGCCAAAATATAACTTATTTAAAACGTTGTGTTTGCTGGGTATATAATGGAAATGTGTGAGGTGGATATACTAAAATACCTTGGGATGTAAATGGTGAGTACAATTTAGATTGTCTAGTTGAGATGGATTGGGCAAATAATTATAAAATAGTTACCAAAATCACAAAAATGAAGCTTACGGAAAACTACCTAAAATGGTGGTATAGGTGACAAAAAATACAATCTTTTTCAACATTGCTGTAGTGTGGTTGTGGTAACCTGTTACCTATGGCTTAATTGAGTTTCAGTAATAGTGTCGCAAGTTCAAAAATTAATACAAAAGATAGCTCAACATTGAAAATAGAAGCATTTTAACCCGTTAGTTTATTGATAGTTGTGGAGCACCAAGTTCATGAAGTCATAAAATAAATCAGGGACCACTTATTCCCATTTTACATATCAACATTTTTATTGCTTGCAACACATATCCACAATTTTAACGACATCCGTTGATAGTAAGCTTTCCAAAATGAAGTGAATTTAAAACTTTGCCCAATTTCTTTTTCTCATTTCTTCACAAAATGCAAAAAATGCAAAAAAATGCAACGGGTGTAGGATCCCCTTAACGCAATTTATGTGTGAACATACCATTACTCTCCTATGTTTTTCTTACCTTGTAAACATTTTTGAAGATATTTCGATATATACCGGAAGTCACCCCTTAATGACCTTTGACCCCAAATATGCGTACACTCCATATACACTGGGTAATAACAATGCATGTGTGCAATTGTCGTCACTGTCCTACGTAATTTGTGGGAGAAGATGCATTTTTAGTTGAAATCACGTTTTTGACCCCTATGACACCTGCGTGACCTTTGACCACACAAGTTTCATGTGACATGTAGGGGCATGGTCAATGATCATTGTGACCAAGTTATGTCATTATTATGTTTTCAGAATCTTGCTTCCTATACCTCTCCACACAATTTAAAACGTCAAAAAAATAGCATATTGGATCCATTTTGCATCCAATTTTAGCGCCACCTGGATCCCAATCCCCAGTGATTTTTAAAATCGCAGATTTTGCCGCCAATTTTAACGTATTGTAAATCGACCGATCGTATGTGATCAAGAGAGAATACAAACGACTGTATGAGACTATTCATTCATGAACTCGATTTTTTTATTTTGCTGTCAAACCGGGAGAGTTTGATTTTCTACGGACGCGGAAAGAGATGTTTAATTTCATGATTCTAGGCTTGAAAATCAATGTTGTGGTGTACTAAATACATGTTTCAGCTGCTAAGAAATGAAGAAATTAATGTGGTTTGTTGAAATATCCGTGGAAAGTATTAAAAAAACCGGTGCTAAACCGCTACGTAAAAGCTGCGGAATTCGGCAATATTAAACACTCCGGACATCGAAAATTATCAAATTTTCTGACCAAACCAGACGATTTATACCTGCCTAGTGCCAAATATCACTTTTTGAACTAATTTAAGACTCTGCAAGGTGTGAATGATGTTAGCACAGACACGGTAGGGTTTTAGATACTAGTAAGCTTATGAAATCGGCAAGTTGCACTGTTGCCTTGGCTCTTGCACTGGCTGCAGGCTTGCACTCTGTTTTTTGTAGCTTAAGTTACTTACGCTTACTTTATCAGTTTATTGCCTATCAAATATCATTATAAACACTTTATTACTTTATATTTTTAACCCTCATAATTCAATTATATCATTTCGCAACTTACGAACGACTCGGAACGAGTACGTAACTTCATGAGACATAGGGATTTTTCCCAATTTTTTTTCCTCTAGTGTTGGTAGGCAATATCTGGGAAGTGCAGATTAGTAAATAATTTTAGTGAAATGTATTTTACAATACGTTCTAAAGTTACGATGGATTTTGAGACTTGCGAAGCGTTGCGAATCGTCATAAATTTTGGTGAAATGGATCCCCATTGATGTAAATGTTACGAAAACTTATGGAATTCCGGAAGTAGGGCCAAAAAAGTCCGGAAATAGGCCGAAAAACAATTCATTTTTTTTTTCAATTTTTTTTTGCTCTAGGCATGTAAGATCAGTCGATTTTGACCTCCCCCAAAAAAAAAAAAAAAAATTACGAAAAAAAATTAGAATTTTGTATTTTTAATAGAGATTCTGAAAACATAATAATGATAAAATTTGATGTTTTGTTTTCACCCAATGCAACATTTATTGGTCTCGCTATGAGTTTTAAAATATTGGACTCGACTACATCTCGTCCAATATTTTAAAACTCATAGCTCGACCAATAAATTTGTGCATTGGGTTCAAACCATCCAATTTTATATCAAAATCGATGCAAGTATGTCAGTGCTAGAGCAAATGTAATGGTTGACAGAAAGAAGAACAAACTAGACTTATCTGTGGTCTAAGACCACGAACACAGCCGTGTTGTGACCCCTTAAGACCTTTGACTCCAAAATCTACGAAAACCCCACAGGCATTGCCTTATGTCAATGCATGTGTGCACAAAGTATCACTCTGCCATGTTATTTGTGACAGAAGGGCCCTATTGAATGTTTTTGTCTTGGACCGGAAGTGATCACTTAATGACCTTTGACCCCAAATAAAAATATATCATAATACATTAGGTAAACATAATTCATGTGTGCACATACCGTCACTCTCCTGTTTTTCTTAGCTAATAAACATTTTTGAAGGACTTTGGTTTTATACCGGAAGTGACCCCTTAATGACCTTTGAACTCAAACAAAAATACCACATATACATTAGGTAAACATAATTCGTGTGTGCACATACCGTCACTCTCCTGTTTTTCTTAGCTAATAAAGATTTTTGAAGGAATTTGGTTTTATACCGGAAGTGACCCCTTAATGACCTTTGACCTCAAACCTGTGTATGATTCATAGACAATGGGTAATGGCAATGCATATGTGCAAGTTGCGTCACCGTCCTATGTAATTTGTGGGAGAAGTAGCATTTTGAAGGTATTTCGTTTTATACCGGAAGTGACCCCTTAATGACCTTCTTCTTCCTTTTGACCCCCAAAAAAATAAAACATATAAACTGGGTACTTGGTAATCTCAATTCATGTGTGAACATACCGTTACTTTCCTGTTTTCATAGCTAATAACAAAATGTATTTATACCAGCAGTGTGGGGGTAGTGATTGCAATTGACAGCCTGGGCGAAGTATGGGGGCAGGGATTGCAGTTGACAGCCGCATTTATAAGAGCATTAACCTTTTTTTTTATCAGTTACGGGGCTGTGCAATAATTATTTGTAAGGGTGGGAAGGATGATTTTCAAAATAGTTTGCCAAAAGTGAATCCAGGCCCCTCTATTAATATTTCATGAGCGGTGCATGCATATTTTACTCTCCAATCTGTTTAATTATTCACCCGCGAGCAGGGTTTCCTTTAACGCACAAAACACGCGTATTTACGCGTTCAGGCACTTTGCTGACTTTTAGGACCTACTCCCAGTATGTAGGGCCCATCACATTTTGTCAGCATCGATCCATGTATGTTTTAGTGATTGCGAGTCTCTAAAATTGTAGAGTGTCAGTTTGAAATCTTGCAAATTGGGTCCGGGTCCTTTTTTTCTGTTTAAGTGATGCACCAAATGTCTTCAATTGGACTTTAATTTGGCAAAATTTTACCTCCCATGGTTGAACATCCCCCTCAGACACCCCCATGCGTAGTGGATAAACAAGTGTCCATTTTCGCTTCTGCTTTCGACATTTGCCAATTTAGGCCCTATGCTTATCACAATTTATAGGCCTAATAGTAGACTATGCCATAGTCGAATTTTATTAAAAATATGTTATTATTAGTCATGATGAACCCATTTCGTTGAACTCAAAAGAATACTGATGTTTATTAAAATTAAAGTATTCAATAGTAAAATGGTCATAAAGAGTTAAAAATATCAGATGATTGGTGACAATAAAAGTAATTGAATGCAACATTATCTTGCATAATTATAATGTCTCACTTTAATACTGAACAATTTTGATTTTGGAATCTACCAGTGTATTGATAGCGAACCCCGAAAATTCGACTATGGACTTTGAATTGTAAGCAGAACTTTACCCCCTGGACGGTGCTCTCTAAAAACACACTGTCAAGCATACTAGTTTATCAGACCACAAGTACGCGCTAGATGTTTGATGAGAGATTAACTTTCGCGTCAACACAAAAGCGCCGCAAATACCACAGACAGTTGTGTACGGTGTAGTTAATGGTAATGGCGCGGGCCCAGAAGATTTAAACCATAGCGAGATATGGGCGACCAATCACAAGGCAGATCCATTTAAAGATGCATTACACCATGGCCAATTTTAGTTAGGTCAGACATTGGCCTAACTCTCCATAGAGTCCCGTGTTAAAAATCTTAACCGCAAGGCAAAGCCAGTAGTCTACTTGGGAAGCTAACAAAGAGAGGGAGTAGGGTGGCTGAAAAGATCAGATGTGAAAATCTATCAATTGTGCACACATTAATTAAATCAGAGTTTTAAGCTTAAATACAATATCCAGAGATGCATAATGGGCAAGTGGACTACGGGGTAGTCTAGCCTAATAGGGAAAACGTGACATCGAAAGGCTTCATGGACCGTCATTTCACAATTTTCGGCTTTTCAACTTAAATTTTACACGTAACAGTGCCAAAATGGTCCACCAAATCGCTTCAATTAGGTCTTCATTTTGCAGAATTCTGAGGGGGGAACATCATCCTGCGTAGTTGATAAACAATGGCCACTTTCACTTCTGCTTTTGACATATGCCAATTTATGTTTAGCACAATTTATAGGCCTACCATAATAGGGAAAACTTACCGTCCACAAAAGGCTCCAAGGACTGCTCATTTTGCAACTGTTCGGCTTTTTAAACTAAAATTGTACACATTAATAGTGCCAAAATGATCCACCAAATTGCTTCAATTAGGTCTTCATATTGCAAAAGTTTCTTCCTTCTCAGGGGACATTTTTAAATATTATTTTCTTTTAAAATTACCCCCACCCCCTTCTGACTGCTCTAGGTCCGCCATTGCTCCAAACAGTAGCGTAGGTTTCTTTTTGACTTGGGGGGGGGGGTGAAAAGAATGTCTTGAAGTATAGTGAATCCAGTGCCTTTTGGCGAAATAATAAGTTTATGACTAAACTGTTGAAATATGGTGCAAAAGTGCAATAAATTCACGCTTTGCACTTTGGGGGCTAAAATGACCATGAGGTTAATTTGGTTAGAAACCCACATATACATGTAGGCGTCAACATTGGGGGGGATGATGGTATGGACTATCCCCCTGGCAAAATATTGGGAGAGATTTCTCCCCACCCGGTTCTACGCCTATGGCTCCAAAAACACACACATTGTTGAAAACGTCTTTAAAAAAAATATTATGAAAATACCCCTTCGGCAATGTTTTTGACTCCTTCAGAGGAAAAATTCACAATTGAAAGAGTCAGAAAAATTTGAAAATACCCCTTCAGCTAAAGGCTTAAAGATAACCCTGCCCGTACGTTGTCCCATCGATGCCAAAAAATAAAAAAAAATAAAAATACAACGGAAAAGGGGCTATCGTGTACGACAGAGTCGGTAGGCACAGCAAGGAAAGCCTGAACAAATCGGACATCATTTGGAATATCAACATGGCCCCGCGGACCATATCCATGAAGGGCATACTCATTCTTTTCGAGGATCCTGCCGACGGTGGAGCGAGCTGCCCTCGGGACTCGGAGAAATGTTACAATCCGAAGATCAAGTTTCTGCGATGATTGACGGAAACCCGAACCAAATCTTCACCAGTGGGATGCTTCCTCATCAGCACTTCGAGGAAATTCAAAAGCATTTTGCCGACGGGAATCAACGCACGACCCCGCACGTCATCAAGGAAGCCGAGCTGTCGGACATGACCCTTCCCAAGTACCTCACCACAAATACGGGCTCTGGATCGACATGCGCTCGACCGATGATGGCTCCCTTCACGGGTCCGGTAGAAAGGTTGAAGGAGTCAGCCAAAGCATCCAAATCGAGATGGAGAGGGATGCCGATACTGCCGGCGCGCTGAACGCCTACGTGTTCTACGTCCAAGATGCCCAGCTGATCTTTGAGAGTGGCCGGCTGAAGAATTGCGAGTACTAAATGGGGGCAAGCCCCCAAACCCCCTACAATAAATGAGCTACCCAAAGCACGCCCATTCCGCCATCGTATGCGGAGCGACTGGATGCGGAAAGTCGGAGTTCGTTCTCGATCTCCTCGAGACAACCTACCTAGGGTTCCTCGAGTACATCGTCATAGTCTGCCCAACCTGGAAGAATAACAAGGCATACCTCTCTAGAAAGTGGATTCAAAACAATCCCGATCAAATCTTTCTCGTCGACCCTCTCGACTGGTTTCCTAACTCGGACGATCCGATGAACGACGCGTTGAGAACTTTCTTCGAAGTTTTTGGGAAAATGTCCCAAGAGGGGCAGGACCTTTTCTTGGTCGACGATTGCAGCTCCGACAAATCCATGACAAAAAAAGGCAACTGCTCTCGGAGTTGGCTTTTTCCGGGAGGCACTTCAACTGCCCGGTCTGGGTACTAACCCAAAAGTACAATTCGATTTTGACCGACCTTCGCGAGCAGACAAAATGGACCGCTCTTTTTTTCTGCAAATATCGAGACAGTTTTGAGGACGCCCACCGTGAAAAAGACGTCATACGAACCGCGGAAGAAAAAAATATGAAAAAAAAAAAAAATGGCCGAGCACAAGCATTCGAAACTGATTCTCGTGACGGAGCAGGCAACTAGCTACCGGTGACTCGAAAAAAGTACCCTAAATATAAAAAAAGCATGACGGATATCGATAAAATTGTTGCCGAAGCGATCTCAGTCAGCGATACCAAGCCAGAAGAAGGGGTCGAAGATCTGCGAGAGCGCTTGGTCGGAATAGCCGTAGCGGGAAAAAGCCAAGAATTCCTCGGAAAACATATAACGTCCGATGAAATCGAGCGTCTTGACCAAAAAGAACTGATGCCCTGGAAAACTCGCTGAATGAAGGGTTGTTCATAGACATAGCTATGTCAAAGTGGACGTGTGGGATGTACCGCCGTTTTGGGCACATGCTAGGCCCGCTCGAGGCTGTGTTGTTGTCTGACATCCAGAAAAACCCAATCGTGTCTGAAGAACAATTACCCCCAGCTGCTGGAGCTACTACTGAACCTGGAGTAGATGAGATCGATTGAAGTTGTTGAGCAAGTGTTGAGCAAGTGCTGAGCAAGTGCTGAGCAAGTGATGAACAAGTGCTGAGCAAGTGCTGAATAAGTGTTGAACAATCTGATGCTATATTATACAATGGAAGAAAACAAAAATCGAAGAGCCAAAAATCGTTACGGCTCCTCGTGCGCGGGCTAAAGACCCCCAAAAAAAACCTGGCGGCGGTGAACAAAGAAAAGTTGGCAAAATTAAAAGATTTTGTAGAGCAGCAAGCGCAACAAGCGTCCCTCCCACAATCCGAGATGGCAGCGCAGGCAGCTCCACAAGCTCAGCAAGCGCCACAAGCGCAGCGAGCGTAACAAGCACAACCCAGCTGACCAATTATCGCCGGAGGAGGGGCTATTCTTTTGGCGGCGTACTGGGTAGGCCCAAAAACTTCTTCAGGGGTCTCCGCCCCCCCAGGCACCAGCGCCAGCATCGACAGGGGTCTCCGCCCCCCAGGTACCAGCATCAGCATCGACAAGGGGCTCCGCCCCCACCCCCACCCCAGGCACCAGCGCCAGCATCGACGTCCGCTTCAAAAAAAAGAAAATTATTTCGACGAGTTCGCAATATAACCCCTATAATAAAATGGCAAACGAAAATCAGCGTTGACGATAAGTGCACTCATGGCAGCAAACTGCTGCACCGCGAAGATATTCTTCAAATTCAAGCCCGCGAATCTGGGACAACTCGACGCGGAAGATGTTGTAAATCTCACTCTCAGTCGGGTTGGCGACCCACACAAGAGCCTATTAAGTCAAACAAAAAATATTGCCCGAAAATATCGTCGGGGATAAATAAAGAAATGGCATCTTTGGCAATGCTTTTTTGGCGGGACAGTCGTAAATGCCCTCGCCTTCAGCGGATCAAACTTTTTCTCCAGCTCGCTCTCAAACTCCGAGAAGCGAAAAAGGCACAACCTCGCCACCGAGAAGCTGAAAAAAGATAGAGACGCCTGGACCGAATCGAAGCCACAATTGACTTTATCAACCAGCAGCTAAAACGGCAGGGCCACGCGGTTTAAAAAACCTTCGAGGACGGCGACGACGCGATGCGGCAATATTACAATCTTGATGGGGCACTCTTGGATCCCCTACCACCCGAGCCGCATTTATACGATTATCTCGACGAGGGACAGACAGACTGAGTCTATCAAAAATGAAGAATTAGCCTTGGTCGGAGTGGGCATGGTCGCGACTGGATTTCTCGTGTATAACTTTGTGTAATAAAAAAACCTCGCATTTACGAGAGGTTTTCTTTTTATTTGGTTTCATTTTTGTTTCTGTGGTCGGGGTTTGACCCTTGCTCCAACATTGTAACTCGTTCTCAAAATATACTTCCGATTGAAGATCTCACACCACCAAATCAGAGTCCCATAGAGATATGTGCTAAATTTGCCTTAAGAAAACGTAATTTTTTCTTCACAGGAGCGACTCAGTTTTAAGCGACAGCTATGATGGTTGAAATCAGCCCTTGCCTGATCCCTCTGGCTGGGAAAAAATATAGGTTGACCGTCATTATTTTTTACGACTGGCCCTCGAAGTCTACGATGTCTGGGAATTGCCTATTTTACAGGCAAAACCATGCCAGTGTTTCTGTAAAGAAAAGGCTGCTTAAAATCATTAAAAGTTATTTGATCTCGCCCATCTGTGGTACACTTGCAGGAAATAATATTACTAATCATGACCAATCCAAATTTGGCTAAAATTATGCAAATTTCTGCTCATTTTAATGCTTAAATTGAGAATACATGGGTTTTTCTAAGAAGTGAAATTAAGGGCGCACAACGATATAATTCTATTTGGTGGTGTGAAATCTGAATGATCCAACATGTTTCTGATTGTCCTTAATTTCAGACTATTTTAATCTAATTAACTTATTTTTAGCATAATTTGAGCAAGAAGCTGGTTAAAAAAAAAATTCAAGCAGAATCATTGTGTCTCTGACATGTGCTATCTACTGAAGATAGCATTGTGATTACCAAGTTAAAAGTTCACCAAGACTTAGGCTTTCAGAAATTTACAGTCAAGAGGGACAAGAAGCCAGGCAGACACACAGAAACAAAGAAGAACATGTCCACAATGCCTGAATTATAAGTGTTGAATTATATGACCTATTAGTGAAATCTTAAGTCTACCCCCCCCCCATAAGCTTACCTGATCCATGGGCACATTGTATGAGCTCCAACCAGTGCCCTAGCCCACGTGCCACCATATACTGATGTCTTCTCCATCTGGTACTGAGTCACTGCATACCATCATGATTGTAAACATTACATGGGTTACCAGTAGTGGAATCATAAGCTTAGCCTACCCCCCCCACAGACACACACAAACCGTAAGCTTACCTGATCCAGGCGCCTATTTCATGAGTTCCGACCAGTACCCTAGCACCATACTGATGTCTTCTCTATCTGCCACTGTACCATTACATGCCATTGATGATTTAAGCTTACCAAATATTATGATTGTAAACATTGCATGGGCCAAAGTCACTCTACGAAATGGAATCTTTCACTCAAACACACATTTCGGGTCAAAACTCACCTTAGCACTGGTATATTTGTAGCAAATGTTGCAGTTCTCTTCAATTTTAGCCTTTAATTACATACATTCAGTCAATGCACTTCTTCGGTGGATGCAAACGCAAATTTGGAACAGGGCTAACTTGCTCAATCAAAAGTTGAGACTCACACACACAGCTCCATTCATGATCCAACATGTTTCTGATTGTCCTTAATTTCAGACTATTTTAATCTAATTAACTTATTTTTAGCATAATTTGAGCAAGAAGCTGGTTAAAAAAAATTTTCAAGCAGAATCATTGTGTGTCTCTGACATGTGCTATCTACTGAAGATAGCATTGTGATTACCAAGTTAAAAGTTCACCAAGACTTAGGCTTTCAGAAATTTACAGTCAAGAGGGACAAGAAGCCAGGCAGACACACAGAAACAAAGAAGAACATGTCCACAATGCCTGAATTATAAGTGTTGAATTATATGACCTATTAGTGAAATCTTAAGTCTACCCCCCCCATAAGCTTACCTGATCCATGGGCACATTTTATGAGCTCCAACCAGTGCCCTAGCCCACGTGCCACCATATACTGATGTCTTCTCCATCTGGTACTGAGTCACTGCATACCATCATGATTGTAAACATTACATGGGTTACCAGTAGTGGAATCATAAGCTTAGCCTACCCCCCCCAACAGACACACACAAACCGTAAGCTTACCTGATCCAGGCGCCTATTTCATGAGTTCCGACCAGTACCCTAGCACCATACTGATGTCTTCTCTATCTGCCACTGTACCATTACATGCCATTGATGATTTAAGCTTACCAAATATTATGATTGTAAACATTGCATGGGCCAAAGTCACTCTACGAAATGGAATCTTTCACTCAAACACACATTTCGGGTCAAAACTCACCTTAGCACTGGTATATTTGTAGCAAATGTTGCAGTTCTCTTCAATTTTAGCCTTTAATTACATAAATTCAGTCAATGCACTTCTTCGGTGGATGCAAACGCAAATTTGGAACAGGGCTAACTTGCTCAATCAAAAGTTGAGACTCACACACACAGCTCCATGAATGATCCAACATGTTTCTGATTGTCCTTAATTTCAGACTATTTTAATCTAATTAACTTATTTTTAGCATAATTTGAGCAAGAAGCTGGTTAAAAAAAAATTTCAAGCAGAATCATTGTGTCTCTGACATGTGCTATCTACTGAAGATAGCATTGTGATTACCAAGTTAAAAGTTCACCAAGACTTAGGCTTTCAGAAATTTACAGTCAAGAGGGACAAGAAGCCAGGCAGACACACAGAAACAAAGAAGAACATGTCCACAATGCCTGAATTATAAGTGTTGAATTATATGACCTATTAGTGAAATCTTAAGTCTACCCCCCCCCCATAAGCTTACCTGATCCATGGGCACATTTTATGAGCTCCAACCAGTGCCCTAGCCCACGTGCCACCATATACTGATGTCTTCTCCATCTGGTACTGAGTCACTGCATACCATCATGATTGTAAACATTACATGGGTTACCAGTAGTGGAATCATAAGCTTAGCCTATCCCCCCCCCCCCAACAGACACACACAAACCGTAAGCTTACCTGATCCAGGCGCCTATTTCATGAGTTCCGACCAGTACCCTAGCACCATACTGATGTCTTCTCTATCTGCCACTGTACCATTACATGCCATTGATGATTTAAGCTTACCAAATATTATGATTGTAAACATTGCATGGGCCAAAGTCACTCTACGAAATGGAATCTTTCACTCAAACACACATTTCGGGTCAAAACTCACCTTAGCACTGGTATATTTGTAAAAAATGTTGCAGTTCTCTTCAATTTTAGCCTTTAATTACATAAATTCAGTCAATGCACTTCTTCGGTGGATGCAAACGCAAATTTGGAACAGGGCTAACTTGCTCAATCAAAAGTTGAGACTCACACACACAGCTCCATTCAGATCTCACACCACCAAATCAGAGTCCCATAGAGATATGTGCTAAATTTGCCTTAAGAAAACGTAATTTTTTTCTTCACAGGAGCGACTCAGTTTTAAGCGACAGCTATGATGGTTGAAATCAGCCCTTGCCTGATCCCTCTGGCTGGGAAAAAATATAGGTTGACCGTCATTATTTTTTACGACTGGCCCTCGAAGTCTACGATGTCTGGGAATTGCCTATTTTACAGGCAAAACCATGCCAGTGTTTCTGTACAGAAAAGGCTGCTTAAAATCATTAAAAGTTATTTGATCTCGCCCATCTGTGGTATACACTTGCAGGAAATAATATTACTAATCATGACCAATCCAAATTTGGCTAAAATTATGCAAATTTCTGCTCATTTTAATGCTTAAATTGAGAATACATGGGTTTTTCTAAGAAGTGAAATTAAGGGCGCACAACGATATAATTCTATTTGGTGGTGTGAAATCTGAATGACACCGCAGCCCATGCATGTAGGCAGGTCATCAACAAGAGCAATGCTGCTCGAGCTGCTGCATGCAGTCTTTGCAAACATTTGAGGAGTCCTCCTGGCTCAAAAGATCGAACGGGTGGTATTTTTCCACAATCGCAGTGTCGTACTCAAGCTTGTAGTAGCGTTCTACAGTCTCGTAGTCGTAAGCGATCCTGTAGAATGTTTCCGCGCTTAAAATATTGTGCGCAAGTTTGCGGAATTCTTTCAAAGGCGCTCCATCTCTCTCCAAAATCGCAAAACGAAGGGTCACCATGCGCAATTTACGACAAAGCGAACAGTCGTTTCGACTCGTGCAAACGCAGCCATTACACATAATGGCGTTTGTTACGTCAAAAACAAAATACCCTCGGCACTCGAGGGAATTTTTGTCGGCAGTTCCTCAAACAGATGTTGAATTCCATTGCAGTCTGGACTCTTAAGCAAGTGCCAAGCTTGGCTCTGATTTTTTTTGCTCTGTTTTTTCTCTTGCAAATGTCGCAAGCGCACAGTTCCTCAAACAGACGTTGAATTCCATTGCAGGCTTAACTTTTAAACAAGAGGTCAGCTTGGCTCTGTTTTTTTTTTTTTTTTTTGGCTCTGTTTTTTTCAAATGTCGCAAGCGCACCTGCGAAGATCTGGTTTCTCCGGCATCAATATCTTCTTCTTCTGACTTCAAAGAACTGGAACTCTAATTATTTTTTCTAGTTTCTTCTTCTTCTTCTTCAGAACCAAAGTCAGCTCTATTTTTTCAGATTCTTCTTTAGGTTTACAGACAATGTCAGCCGAAAAATACGTCTGTCCTGAATTTTTTTTGACGTAACAAGTCCGTTCGACTTCATATAACAACGCGAATGCTGAAAATTTTCCTCTCTTTTTTCAAGTTCTTTTTGCAGTGTAGACGGCGCCTAAAATGCATCCGCGAGCTCAATAACACACGTTGAGTCGTTGAACATGGTTTTAATGTATTTGAAGTCCGTGATTTCAAAAATTTCGCCTTGTTCCAAGTCTCGCCATTTCTGTGCTTTGCGGCGTGGTACAAGGATCGGAGACTGTGCTTGAGACCACCTTGGATCTTCCCAGAAAGAACGGACGAAATTCAGATTCTTGAAAAAACGATAGATTTTCTTCAAAAAAAAAACTCGGTCGGTCAGCGAGATATGTACGCGCTGGAAAAATACGCCGACAAATTTGGACTACTAGAAAAAAGTTGTGAACTAATGTAATTTACTTTTTGTGGACCTCGGGCTCCTTTTCACGATCTTGAGAACTTCTCTCGCTTTTTGTTTTCTCAACAGGCGTTGAAATAGCATGGAGTTCATAATCTTTGTATACCCCTTGCAGGCCTTTGATTTTGAACATGTCAACCCCAATTCTCTCTTGAATCTCGTGCACGGTCGCTGACCTTTTAGGAGCGCTGGCCTTCGTGAACCCTACTTTGTTGGCAATGCGTCTAACCTTGGTGCCCGGAGTAAGAGCGAGTTTGTAAACGCGATCGGCTACTCTCATCGCTCCGGCTCAGCCTTCTAATCGCGCCTGCTCGATGTCCTTGGGTTTGGTTTTAGCCGGTGCCATTCCTATGGATCTGTTCTCGTGTTTGTTGTAAGACTCGATGATCTCGGGCAGAGAGTCTACCCCCTTCGTACATACAGTGTACAATAACACATGGACTTCTATTGCTCCCTGTGGACCAGGGGAAGCTTATTACTGCAAGCAAGGCATATGCTTTCCTCCAGTGCAGAGTGCCCTCGCCTAACTGAATGTCATTTTTCATAATCTAAGAGGGCATCACCCACTACAGCACGTTGCCAGAAGACATGTACTTTCCCTTTTTAATTTTATATAAAATATCATTGTTGACAAGCTAAATACTAGTCAGGAGGTTAGTGTAAGACCTTTAGAAAACATGGAACACTATTTTTGATCAAATGCTTCAAACTTATGTGGTGTAGAATTTTTTTTAAATTGTGTGTACTTAATTGTACACAGTGTGTCTCACCTTGTAAATATAAGACTAATATATTGTGTTCAGTTATACTGTGTGACTAATATTTAGTATACATTGTACATCATTATAAGTTATTTTTAACTCTTTTGTCAATACTTCCATTCAGTTTATAATTTGCTCTGGATGCATTTTTGGAAAAACTACTATGTAGGCCTATTATTACAGAGATAGTTAGGAGTAACTGGTCGTTGATGGGCCCGAAAATGGATCGGTCTCTCCAAAGACAAGAACTGTTTATTAGCATTTTATACCAAATTAATAAGAGTTAAGAGCCTACAGATACGGACGTATGAAGGCAACAGAAAAATAAACAAAGGGTTCAAGTTTGATGCTTCACATATATTACCAATTTTTACTGCCATTACTTAGTAACAATGTGTACAATTGCACACATGCCCTAATTTGCACAATTGATGAGGTAATTATTTTTTTTAGAAATTACTATCCAAAATAGTTATAATAAACATAAAAAATGGTTTTTTTGATCGAGCCATCTTCCTTCGTGTCCGAAGGGGCTACCCAGTTATTTTTCCCAGTGTGAAGAAACCAACGTTCAAAAATTGTACGAAGGGTAAGATGGAACCGATCGATTCTACCAGAAAGTGGATGCTGAATGTCGGCGGTCTTTAGCAAATGCTGAAACTTTTTAAAAGTAAACTGCCTGGATCGGTCCACAGAACTTTGATCTTCTCTCGGGACTGAGCATTTTTTTACGATACGCCGCATCGCATCGTGCGTGTCGATTTTTTTTTCAACGGCTCCGCGTACACGTACCTAGAGTTGGCGCTGATCACGGTCAGAATACTTTTGTAGCCCCGATTCGCGCGCGATATGTCTTCGAAGAATATTAGATCACCCTGGTACGTGCCCGGAGGACCACCGGTAGGCCCGTACTCTTTGGGTTTGATCGCGTGCTTGGTCATCTACTGCGAGGCAGTGGTTTTCTTTTTGGTAGCAAACCGTATCGACTCCGTTTTATTTTAGCGATGACCGGACGCGTTCTGGCACCTGCGGCACGAGATCTGACAATTTTCTTCGCCGTGGGGTCGAGAGTTGTCAATCCTGTCTATGCTCCAGTCAACGTCTAGCGGTTCGAGGCCTAACGTTTCTTTCATCCTTCACGTGATTGCCAATCCTGCGTCTGAATTGTCTTGGAGGGAATATGGCGCGGGTTCCGATGCTTGACCAAAGTGATGTCCAGGGTTTTGCATTTAGTAACGGCTGTTCTCAGCCATCTTGCCGTGGCCATAAAGCTATCAATATAAGAAATCCATATTAATAAAAAAAATATTGTGAAATAAGGGATAAGTGAAAAGAATATTATATGATTGCCGATTATTTTCGTAGTTTAAAGCTATGATAATTCGTCCAAAAATATGCATCTAAATTCATATTATGGCTTATAAAATAAAAAGCATAATAGGTATGGCCACTAAATTTTCAGGGAGTAATGCTCACATTCATATCAATATATAAAATTTATATTAATAATATTAAGCTCTGATAAAATGCTATTAAAGATGCACGTATATAAATATACGCTCAACAGACGATATACAGTCAAAAATCACACTTTTACGGCATTTGTTTCATTAACTGTATATTTATCATATAGCAGGTGTTGGCTGACATTGTGCTCCACGTTTAGTTCAGTTTTGGGCCAGGATAAATGACTTTGGGACAAAAAACGAACGATATACACGTCTGTAAAAGAAAAGAAAGTAATATTATATTAAAATTCTTTACTCTTCAAAGACGTGTATACCGTTCGTTTTTTTTGTCCCGAAGGCATTTATCTCGGCCAAAAACTAAACTAAATGTGGAGCACAATGTCAGCCAACACCTGCTATATGATAAATATACAATTAATGAAACAAAAGCCTTAAAAATGTGATTTTTGGACTGTATATCGTCTGTAGAGCGAGTATTTATATACATGCATCTCGAATAGCATTATATTATAGTTTAAGCCTGTTGAAGATACACAGAGCTCTGTGGCGCAATGGTTAGGGCATCTGACACAGGCGCAGGTGCCCGGTTCGAGCCCCAGAATATATTTATATTTCTTTTTTTTTTCTTTATTATTATTATTTTACAATATCCTTCATCATATTATATTTGTCATTCTATTAATCTTTGCCAATGTTCGTCTTTTTTTCTATTTCTACCTTTATTTTACGGCACTGTACAAATATCACCATAATTGCGCAACGATGATGTTTTTTATATAGACATACGTAACATTCCGTTCCAGAGTTATTGAGTAAAAACCTAAAACAGATGCAATATTTAGGATTTGACTCGGACAATCCAGGAAAAAAAAAAGGTTGGCACACTTTGCCCGTCTTTTGGTATATCTCTTCCCCCGCTCCCCCCAATTCAATGTTGGACCAAGCCATGTTGTCAACAGGTCCGTGAGACCCTCCAACATTGAAGGATGGGGAGTGGGGAAGGGTGAGATATAGGGGAGAGGCTGTACTTCAATTATATTGCATGCGTGTTTCACTAGCCTCTCCAATTTTGATAGGGCACGCATTTCCATTGTTTAGTGCAAGTGTGCCAACTATTTTTTTCCTGGATTGTCTGAATCAATTCCAAAAATATCCATCTAATTTCATATTTTGGCTTATAAAATAAAAACCATGAAAGGTATGGCCACCAAATTGTCAGGGAATGTTCCTCACATTCATATCAATATAAGAAATCCATATTAATAAAAAATATTGTGAAATAAGGTATAAGTGAATAGAATATTATATGATTGCCGATTATTTTCGTAGTTTAAAGCTATGATAATTCGTCCAAAAATATGCATCTAAATTCATATTATGGCTTATAAAATAAAAAAGCATAATAGGTATGGCCACTAAATTTTCAGGGAGCAATGCTCACATTCATATCAATATATAAAATTTATATTAATAATATTAAGCTCTGATAAAATGCTATTAAAGATGCACGTATATAAATATACGCTCAACAGACGATATAAAGTAAAAAAATCACACTTTTACGGCATTTGTTTCATTAACTGTATATTTATCATATAGCAGGTGTTGGCTGACATTGTGCTCCACGTTTAGTTCAGTTTTGGGCCAGGATAAATGACTTTGGGACAAAAAACGAACGATATACACGTCTGTAAAAGAAAAGAAAGTAATATTATATTAAAATTCTTTACTCTTCAAAGACGTGTATACCGTTCGTTTTTTGTCCCGAAGGCATTTATCTCGGCCAAAAACTAAACTAAATGTGGAGCACAATGTCAGCCAACACCTGCTATATGATAAATATACAATTAATGAAACAAAAGCCTTAAAAATGTGATTTTTGGACTGTATATCGTCTGTAGAGCGAGTATTTATATACATGCATCTCGAATAGCATTATATTATAGTTTAAGCCTGTTGAAGATACACAGAGCTCTGTGGCGCAATGGTTAGGGCAGCTGACACAGGCGCAGGTGCCCGGGTTCGAGCCCCAGAATATATTTATATTTCTTTTTTTTTCTTTATTATTTTTTTTTAATATCCTTCATCATATTATATTTGTCATTCTATTAATCTTTGCCAATGTTCGTCTTTTTTTCTATTTCTACCTTTATTTTACGGCACTGTACAAATATCACCATAATTGCGCAACGATGATGTTTTTTTATATAGACATACGTAACATTCCGTTCCAGAGTTATTGAGTAAAAACCTAAAACAGATGCAATATTTAGGATTTGACTCGGACAATCCAGGAAAAAAAAAGGTTGGCACACTTTGCCCGTCTTTTGGTATATCTCTTCCCCCGCTCCCCAATTCAATGTTGGACCAAGCCATGTTGTCAACAGGTCCGTGAGACCCTCCAACATTGAAGGATGGGGAGTGGGGAAGGGTGAGATATAGGGGAGAGGCTGTACTTCAATTATATTGCATGCGTGTTTCACTAGCCTCTCCAATTTTGATAGGGCACGCATTTCCATTGTTTAGTGCAAGTGTGCCAACTATTTTTTTCCTGGATTGTCTGAATCAATTCCAAAAATATCCATCTAATTTCATATTTTGGCTTATAAAATAAAAACCATGAAAGGTATGGCCACCAAATTGTCAGGGAATGTTCCTCACATTCATATCAATATAAGAAATCCATATTAATAAAAAATATTGTGAAATAAGGTATAAGTGAATAGAATATTATATGATTGCCGATTATTTTCGTAGTTTAAAGCTATGATAATTCGTCCAAAAATATGCATCTAAATTCATATTATGGCTTATAAAATAAAAAGCATAATAGGTATGGCCACTAAATTTTCAGGGAGCAATGCTCACATTCATATCAATATATAAAATTTATATTAATAATATTAAGCTCTGATAAAATGCTATTAAAGATGCACGTATATAAATATACGCTCAACAGACGATATACAGTCAAAAAATCACACTTTTACGGCATTTGTTTCATTAACTGTATATTTATCATATAGCAGGTGTTGGCTGACATTGTGCTCACGTTTAGTTCAGTTTTGGGCCAGGATAAATGACTTTGGGACAAAAAACGAACGATATACACGTCTGTAAAAGAAAAGAAAGTAATATTATATTAAAATTCTTTACTCTTCAAAGACGTGTATACCGTTCGTTTTTTGTCCCGAAGGCATTTATCTCGGCCAAAAACTAAACTAAATGTGGAGCACAATGTCAGCCAACACCTGCTATATGATAAATATACAATTAATGAAACAAAAGCCTTAAAATGTGATTTTTGGACTGTATATCGTCTGTAGAGCGAGTATTTATATACATGCATCTCGAATAGCATTATATTATAGTTTAAGCCTGTTGAAGATACACAGAGCTCTGTGGCGCAATGGTTAGGGCAGCTGACACAGGCGCAGGTGCCCGGGTTCGAGCCCCAGAATATATTTATATTTCTTTTTTTTTTTTTTATTATTATTATTTTACAATATCCTTCATCATATTATATTTGTCATTCTATTAATCTTTGCCAATGTTCGTCTTTTTTTTTTTTTTTTACCTTTATTTTACGGCACTGTACAAATATCACCATAATTGCGCAACGATGATGTTTTTTTATATAGACATACGTAACATTCCGTTCCAGAGTTATTGAGTAAAAACCTAAAACAGATGCAATATTTAGGATTTGACTCGGACAATCCAGGAAAAAAAAGGTTGGCACACTTTGCCCGTCTTTTGGTATATCTCTTCCCCCGCTCCCCCAATTCAATGTTGGACCAAGCCATGTTGTCAACAGGTCCGTGAGACCCTCCAACATTGAAGGATGGGGAGTGGGGAAGGGTGAGATATAGGGGAGAGGCTGTACTTCAATTATATTGCATGCGTGTTTCACTAGCCTCTCCAATTTTGATAGGGCACGCATTTCCATTGTTTAGTGCAAGTGTGCCAACTATTTTTTTCCTGGATTGTCTGAATCAATTCCAAAAATATCCATCTAATTTCATATTTTGGCTTATAAAATAAAAACCATGAAAGGTATGGCCACCAAATTGTCAGGGAATGTTCCTCACATTCATATCAATATAAGAAATCCATATTAATAAAAAATATTGTGAAATAAGGTATAAGTGAATAGAATATTATATGATTGCCGATTATTTTCGTAGTTTAAAGCTATGATAATTCGTCCAAAAATATGCATCTAAATTCATATTATGGCTTATAAAATAAAAAAGCATAATAGGTATGGCCACTAAATTTTCAGGGAGCAATGCTCACATTCATATCAATATATAAAATTTATATTAATAATATTAAGCTCTGATAAAATGCTATTAAAGATGCACGTATATAAATATACGCTCAACAGACGATATACAGTCAAAAATCACACTTTTACGGCATTTGTTTCATTAACTGTATATTTATCATATAGCAGGTGTTGGCTGACATTGTGCTCCACGTTTAGTTCAGTTTTGGGCCAGGATAAATGACTTTGGGACAAAAAACGAACGATATACACGTCTGTAAAAGAAAAGAAAGTAATATTATATTAAAATTCTTTACTCTTCAAAGACGTGTATACCGTTCGTTTTTTGTCCCGAAGGCATTTATCTCGGCCAAAAACTAAACTAAATGTGGAGCACAATGTCAGCCAACACCTGCTATATGATAAATATACAATTAATGAAACAAAAGCCTTAAAATGTGATTTTTGACTGTATATCGTCTGTAGAGCGAGTATTTATATACATGCATCTCGAATAGCATTATATTATAGTTTAAGCCTGTTGAAGATACACAGAGCTCTGTGGCGCAATGGTTAGGGCAGCTGACACAGGCGCAGGTGCCCGGGTTCGAGCCCCAGAATATATTTATATTTCTTTTTTTTTTCTTTATTATTATTATTTTACAATATCCTTCATCATATTATATTTGTCATTCTATTAATCTTTGCCAATGTTCGTCTTTTTTCTCTATTTCTACCTTTATTTTACGGCACTGTACAAATATCACCATAATTGCGCAACGATGATGTTTTTTATATAGACATACGTAACATTCCGTTCCAGAGTTATTGAGTAAAAACCTAAAACAGATGCAATATTTAGGATTTGACTCGGACAATCCAGGAAAAAAAAAGGTTGGCACACTTTGCCCGTCTTTTTTGGTATATCTCTTCCCCCGCTCCCCCAATTCAATGTTGGACCAAGCCATGTTGTCAACAGGTCCGTGAGACCCTCCAACATTGAAGGATGGGGAGTGGGGAAGGGTGAGATATAGGGGAGAGGCTGTACTTCAATTATATTGCATGCGTGTTTCACTAGCCTCTCCAATTTTGATAGGGCACGCATTTCCATTGTTTAGTGCAAGTGTGCCAACTATTTTTTTCCTGGATTGTCTGAATCAATTCCAAAAATATCCATCTAATTTCATATTTTGGCTTATAAAATAAAACCATGAAAGGTATGGCCACCAAATTGTCAGGGAATGTTCCTCACATTCATATCAATATAAGAAATCCATATTAATAAAAAATATTGTGAAATAAGGTATAAGTGAATAGAATATTATATGATTGCCGATTATTTTCGTAGTTTAAAGCTATGATAATTCGTCCAAAAATATGCATCTAAATTCATATTATGGCTTATAAAATAAAAAGCATAATAGGTATGGCCACTAAATTTTCAGGGAGCAATGCTCACATTCATATCAATATATAAAATTTATATTAATAATATTAAGCTTGATAAAATGCTATTAAAGATGCACGTATATAAATATACGCTCAACAGACGATATACAGTCAAAAATCACACTTTTACGGCATTTGTTTCATTAACTGTATATTTATCATATAGCAGGTGTTGGCTGACATTGTGCTCCACGTTTAGTTCAGTTTTGGGCCAGGATAAATGACTTTGGGACAAAAAACGAACGATATACACGTCTGTAAAAGAAAAGAAAGTAATATTATATTAAAATTCTTTACTCTTCAAAGACGTGTATACCGTTCGTTTTTTGTCCCGAAGGCATTTATCTCGGCCAAAAACTAAACTAAATGTGGAGCACAATGTCAGCCAACACCTGCTATATGATAAATATACAATTAATGAAACAAAAGCCTTAAAATGTGATTTTTGGACTGTATATCGTCTGTAGAGCGAGTATTTATATACATGCATCTCGAATAGCATTATATTATAGTTTAAGCCTGTTGAAGATACACAGAGCTCTGTGGCGCAATGGTTAGGGCAGCTGACACAGGCGCAGGTGCCCGGGTTCGAGCCCCAGAATATATTTATATTTCTTTTTTTTTTCTTTATTATTATTATTTTACAATATCCTTCATCATATTATATTTGTCATTCTATTAATCTTTGCCAATGTTCGTCTTTTTTTTTTATTTTCTACCTTTATTTTACGGCACTGTACAAATATCACCATAATTGCGCAACGATGATGTTTTTTATATAGACATACGTAACATTCCGTTCCAGAGTTATTGAGTAAAAACCTAAAACAGATGCAATATTTAGGATTTGACTCGGACAATCCAGGAAAAAAAAAGGTTGGCACACTTTGCCCGTCTTTTGGTATATCTCTTGCCCCGCGCCCCCAATTCAAAGTTGGACCAGCCATGTTGTCAACAGGTCCGTGAGACCCTCCAACATTGAAGGATGGGGAGTGGGGAAGGTGAGATATAGGGAGAGGCTGTACTTCAATTATATTGCATGCATGTTTCACTAGCCTCTCCAATTTTGATAGGGCACGCATTTCCATTGTTTAGTGCAAGTGTGCCAACTATTTTTTTCCTGGATTGTCTGAATCAATTCCAAAAATATCCATCTAATTTCATATTTTGGCTTATAAAATAAAAACCATAAAAGGTATGGCCACCAAATTGTCAGGGAATGTTCCTCACATTCATATCAATATAAGAAATCCATATTAATAAAAATATTGTGAAATAAGGGATAAGCGAAAGAATATTATATGATTGCCGATTATTTTCGTAGTTTAAAGCTATGATAATTCGTCCAAAAATATGCATCTAAATTCATATTATGGCTTATAAAATAAAAAGCATAATAGGTATGGCCACTAAATTTTCAGGGAGCAATGCTCACATTCATATCAATATATAAAATTTATATTAATAATATTAAGCTCTGATAAAATGCTATTAAAGATGCACGTATATAAATATACGCTCAACAGACGATATACAGTCAAAAATCACACTTTTACGGCATTTGTTTCATTAACTGTATATTTATCATATAGCAGGTGTTGTCTGACATTGTGCTCCACGTTTAGTTCAGTTTTGGGCCAGGATAAATGACTTTGGGACAAAAAACGAACGATATACACGTCTGTAAAAGAAAAGAAAGTAATATTATATTAAAATTCTTTACTCTTCAAAGACGTGTATACCGTTCGTTTTTTGTCCCGAAGGCATTTATCTCGGCCAAAAACTAAACTAAATGTGGAGCACAATGTCAGCCAACACCTGCTATATGATAAATATACAATTAATGAAACAAAAGCCTTAAAATGTGATTTTTGGACTGTATATCGTCTGTAGAGCGAGTATTTATATACATGCATCTCGAATAGCATTATATTATAGTTTAAGCCTGTTGAAGATACACAGAGCTCTGTGGCGCAATGGTTAGGGCATCTGACACAGGCGCAGGTGCCCGGGTTCGAGCCCCAGAATATATTTATATTTCTTTTTTTTTCTTTATTATTATTATTTTACAATATCCTTCATCATATTATATTTGTCATTCTATTAATCTTTGCCAATGTTCGTCTTTTTTTTTTATTTCTACCTTTATTTTACGGCACTGTACAAATATCACCATAATTGCGCAACGATGATGTTTTTTTATATAGACATACGTAACATTCCGTTCCAGAGTTATTGAGTAAAAACCTAAAACAGATGCAATATTTAGGATTTGACTCGGACAATCCAGGAAAAAAAAAGGTTGGCACACTTTGCCCGTCTTTTGGTATATCTCTTCCCCGCTCCCCAATTCAATGTTGGACCAAGCCATGTTGTCAACAGGTCCGTGAGACCCTCCAACATTGAAGGATGGGGAGTGGGGAAGGGTGAGATATAGGGGAGAGGCTGTACTTCAATTATATTGCATGCATGTTTCACTAGCCTCTCCAATTTTGATAGGGCACGCATTTCCATTGTTTAGTGCAAGTGTGCCAACTATTTTTTTCCTGGATTGTCTGAATCAATTCCAAAAATATCCATCTAATTTCATATTTTGGCTTATAAAATAAAAACCATAAAAGGTATGGCCACCAAATTGTCAGGGAATGTTCCTCACATTCATATCAATATAAGAAATCCATATTAATAAAAAATATTGTGAAATAAGGGATAAGTGAAAAGAATATTATATGATTGCCGATTATTTTCGTAGTTTAAAGCTATGATAATTCGTCCAAAAATATGCATCTAAATTCATATTATGGCTTATAAAATAAAAAGCATAATAGGTATGGCCACTAAATTTTCAGGGAGCAATGCTCACATTCATATCAATATATAAAATTTATATTAATAATATTAAGCTCTGATAAAATGCTATTAAAGATGCACGTATATAAATATACGCTCAACAGACGATATACAGTCAAAAAATGACACTTTTACGGCATTTGTTTCATTAACTGTATATTTATCATATAGCAGGTGTTGGCTGACATTGTGCTCCACGTTTAGTTCAGTTTTGGGCCAGGATAAATGACTTTGGGACAAAAAACGAACGATATACACGTCTGTAAAAGAAAAGAAAGTAATATTATATTAAAATTCTTTACTCTTCAAAGACGTGTATACCGTTCGTTTTTTGTCCCGAAGGCATTTATCTCGGCCAAAAACTAAACTAAATGTGAGCACAATGTCAGCCAATGAAACAAAAGCCTTAAAAATGTGATTTTGGACTTATATCGTCTGTAAAGCAATATTTATATACATGCATCTCGAATAACATTATATTATAGTTTAAGCCTGTTGAAGATACACAGAGCTCTGTGGCGCAATGGTTAGGGCATCTGACACAGGCGCAGGTGCCCACAGGTTCGAGCCCCAGAATATATTTATATTTCTTTTTTTTTTCTTTATTATTATTATTTTACAATATCCTTCATCATATTATATTTGTCATTCTATTAATCTTTGCCAATGTTCGTCTTTTTTTCTCTATTTTTACCTTTATTTTACGGCACTGTATAAATATCACCATAATTGCATGATGTTTTTTTATATAGAAACAAAAGCCGTTAAAGTTATGTGATTTTTGGACTGTATATCGTCTGTAGAGCGAGTATTTATATACATGCATCTCGAATAGCATTATATTATAGTTTAAGCCTGTTGAAGATACACAGAGCTCTGTGGCGCAATGGTTAGGGCATTTAACACAGGCGCAGGTGCCCGGGTTCGAGCCCCAGAATATATTTATATTTCTTTTTTTTTTCTTAATTATTATTATTTTACAATATCCTTCATCATATTATATTTGTCATTCTATTAATCTTTGCCAATGTTCGTCTTTTTTTCTCTATTTCTACCTTTATTTTACGGCACTGTACAAATATCACCATAATTGCGCAACGATGATGTTTTTTTATATAGACATACGTAACATTCCGTTCCAGAGTTATTGTGATTTTTGGACTGTATATCGTCTGTAGAGCGAGTATTTATATACATGCATCTCGAATAGCATTATATTATAGTTTAAGCCTGTTGAAGATACACAGAGCTCTGTGGCGCAATGGTTAGGGCATCTGACACAGGCGCAGGTGCCCGGGTTCGAGCCCCAGAATATATTTATATTTCTTTTTTTTTTTCTTATTATTATTATTTTACAATATCCTTCATCATATTATATTTGTCATTCTATTAATCTTTGCCAATGTTCGTCTTTTTTCTCTATTTCTACCTTTATTTTACGGCACTGTACAAATATCACCATAATTGCGCAACGATGATGTTTTTTATATAGACATACGTAACATTCCGTTCCAGAGTTATTGAGTAAAACCTAAAACAGATGCAATATTTAGGATTTGACTCGGACAATCCAGGAAAAAAAAGGTTGGCACACTTTGCCCGTCTTTTGGTATATCTCTTCCCCGCTCCCCCAATTCAATGTTGGACCAAGCCATGTTGTCAACAGGTCCGTGAGACCCTCCAACATTGAAGGATGGGGAGTGGGGAAGGGATGATATAGGGAGAGGCTGTACTTCAATTATATTGCATGCGTGTTTCACTAGCCTCTCCAATTTTGATAGGGCACGCATTTCCATTGTTTAGTGCAAGTGTGCCAACTATTTTTTTCCTGGATTGTCTGAATCAATTCCAAAAATATCCATCTAATTTCATATTTTGGCTTATAAAATAAAAACCATGAAAGGTATGGCCACCAAATTGTCAGGGAATGTTCCTCACATTCATATCAATATAAGAAATCCATATTAATAAAAAATATTGTGAAATAAGGTATAAGTGAATAGAATATTATATGATTGCCGATTATTTTCGTAGTTTAAAGCTATGATAATTCGTCCAAAAATATGCATCTAAATTCATATTATGGCTTATAAAATAAAAAGCATAATAGGTATGGCCACTAAATTTTCAGGGAGCAATGCTCACATTCATATCAATATATAAAATTTATATTAATAATATTAAGCTCTGATAAAATGCTATTAAAGATGCACGTATATAAATATACGCTCAACAGACGATATACAGTCAAAAAATCACACTTTTACGGCATTTGTTTCATTAACTGTATATTTATCATATAGCAGGTGTTGGCTGACATTGTGCTCCACGTTTAGTTCAGTTTTGGGCCAGGATAAATGACTTTGGGACAAAAAACGAACGATATACACGTCTGTAAAAGAAAAGAAAGTAATATTATATTAAAATTCTTTACTCTTCAAAGACGTGTATACCGTTCGTTTTTTGTCCCGAAGGCATTTATCTCGGCCAAAAACTAAACTAAATGTGGAGCACAATGTCAGCCAACACCTGCTATATGATAAATATACAATTAATGAAACAAAAGCCTTAAAAATGTGATTTTTGGACTGTATATCGTCTGTAGAGCGAGTATTTATATACATGCATCTCGAATAGCATTATATTATAGTTTAAGCCTGTTGAAGATACACAGAGCTCTGTGGCGCAATGGTTAGGGCAGCTGACACAGGCGCAGGTGCCCGGGTTCGAGCCCCAGAATATATTTATATTTCTTTTTTTTTTTTTCTTTATTATTATTATTTTACAATATCCTTCATCATATTATATTTGTCATTCTATTAATCTTTGCCAATGTTCGTCTTTTTTTTTTATTTCTACCTTTATTTTACGGCACTGTACAAATATCACCATAATTGCGCAACGATGATGTTTTTTATATAGACATACGTAACATTCCGTTCCAGAGTTATTGATTAAAAACCTAACACAGATGCAATATTTAGGATTTGACTCGGACAATCCAGGAAAAAAAAAGGTTGGCACACTTTGCCCGTCTTTTGGTATATCTCTTCCCCGCTCCCCCAATTCAATGTTGGACCAAGCCATGTTGTCAACAGGTCCGTGAGACCCTCCAACATTGAAGGATGGGGAGTGGGGAAGGGTGAGATATAGGGGAGAGGCTGTACTTCAATTATATTGCATGCATGTTTCACTAGCCTCTCCAATTTTGATAGGGCACGCATTTCCATTGTTTAGTGCAAGTGTGCCAACTATTTTTTCCTGGATTGTCTGAATCAATTCCAAAAATATCCATCTAATTTCATATTTTGGCTTATAAAATAAAAACCATAAAAGGTATGGCCACCAAATTGTCAGGGAATGTTCCTCACATTCATATCAATATAAGAAATCCATATTAATAAAAAATATTGTGAAATAAGGGATAAGTGAAAAGAATATTATATGATTGCCGATTATTTTCGTAGTTTAAAGCTATGATAATTCGTCCAAAAATATGCATCTAAATTCATATTATGGCTTATAAAATAAAAAGCATAATAGGTATGGCCACTAAATTTTCAGGGAGCAATGCTCACATTCATATCAATATATAAAATTTATATTAATAATATTAAGCTCTGATAAAATGCTATTAAAGATGCACGTATATAAATATACGCTCAACAGACGATATACAGTAAAAAAATCACACTTTTACGGCATTTGTTTCATTAACTGTATATTTATCATATAGCAGGTGTTGGCTGACATTATGCTCCACGTTTAGTTCAGTTTTGGGCCAGGATAAATGACTTTGGGACAAAAAACGAACGATATACACGTCTGTAAAAGAAAAGAAAGTAATATTATATTAAAATTCTTTACTCTTCAAAGACGTGTATACCGTTCGTTTTTTGTCCCGAAGGCATTTATCTCGGCCAAAACTAAACTAAATGTGGAGCACAATGTCAGCCAACCTGCTATATGATAAATATACAATTAATGAAACAAAAGCCTTAAAAATGTGATTTTTGGACTGTATATCGTCTGTAGAGCGAGTATTTATATACATGCATCTCGAATAGCATTATATTATAGTTTAAGCCTGTTGAAGATACACAGAGCTCTGTGGCGCAATGGTTAGGGCATCTGACACAGGCGCAGGTGCCCGGGTTCGAGCCCCAGAATATATTTATATTTCTTTTTTTTTTCTTTATTATTATTATTTTACAATATCCTTCATCATATTATATTTGTCATTCTATTAATCTTTGCCAATGTTCGTCTTTTTTTTTCTATTTCTACCTTTATTTTACGGCACTGTACAAATATCACCATAATTGCGCAACGATGATGTTTTTTTTTTATATAGACATACGTAACATTCCGTTCCAGAGTTATTGTGATTTTTGGACTGTATATCGTCTGTAGAGCGAGTATTTATATACATGCATCTCGAATAGCATTATATTATAGTTTAAGCCTGTTGAAGATACACAGAGCTCTGTGGCGCAATGGTTAGGGCATCTGACACAGGCGCAGGTGCCCGGGTTCGAGCCCCAGAATATATTTATATTTCTTTTTTTTTCTTTAATTATTATTATTTTACAATATCCTTCATCATATTATATTTGTCATTCTATTAATCTTTGCCAATGTTCGTCTTTTTTTTCTCTATTTCTACCTTTATTTTACGGCACTGTACAAATATCACCATAATTGCGCAACGATGATGTTTTTTTATATAGACATACGTAACATTCCGTTCCAGAGTTATTGTGATTTTTGGACTGTATATCGTCTGTAGAGCGAGTATTTATATACATGCATCTCGAATAGCATTATATTATAGTTTAAGCCTGTTGAAGATACACAGAGCTCTGTGGCGCAATGGTTAGGGCATCTGACACAGGCGCAGGTGCCCGGGTTCGAGCCCCAGAATATATTTATATTTCTTTTTTTTTTCTTTATTTATTATTATTTTACAATATCCTTCATCATATTATATTTGTCATTCTATTAATCTTTGCCAATGTTCGTCTTTTTTTCTCTATTTCTACCTTTATTTTACGGCACTGTACAAATATCACCATAATTGCGCAACGATGATGTTTTTTTATATAGACATACGTAACATTCCGTTCCAGAGTTATTGAGTAAAAACCTAAAACAGATGCAATATTTAGGATTTGACTCGGAAAATCCAGGAAAAAAAGGTTGGCACACTTTGCCCGTCTTTTGGTATATCTCTTCCCCCGCTCCCCCAATTCAATGTTGGACCAAGCCATGTTGTCAACAGGTCCGTGAGACCCTCCAACATTGAAGGATGGGGAGTGGGGAAGGGTGAGATATAGGGGAGAGGCTGTACTTCAATTATATTGCATGCATGTTTCACTAGCCTCTCCAATTTTGATAGGGCACGCATTTCCATTGTTTAGTGCAAGTGTGCCAACTATTTTTTTCCTGGATTGTCTGAATCAATTCCAAAAATATCCATCTAATTTCATATTTTGGCTTATAAAATAAAAACCATAAAAGGTATGGCCACCAAATTGTCAGGGAATGTTCCTCACATTCATATCAATATAAGAAATCCATATTAATAAAAAATATTGTGAAATAAGGGATAAGTGAAAAGAATATTATATGATTGCCGATTATTTTCGTAGTTTAAAGCTATGATAATTCGTCCAAAAATATGCATCTAAATTCATATTATGGCTTATAAAATAAAAAAAAGCATAATAGGTATGGCCACTAAATTTTCAGGGAGCAATGCTCACATTCATATCAATATATAAAATTTATATTAATAATATTAAGCTCTGATAAAATGCTATTAAAGATGCACGTATATAAATATACGCTCAACAGACGATATACAGTCAAAAATCACACTTTTACGGCATTTGTTTCATTAACTGTATATTTATCATATAGCAGGTGTTGGCTGACATTGTGCTCCACGTTTAGTTCAGTTTTGGGCCAGGATAAATGACTTTGGGACAAAAACGAACGATATACACGTCTGTAAAAGAAAAGAAAGTAATATTATATTAAAATTCTTTACTCTTCAAAGACGTGTATACCGTTCGTTTTTTTGTCCCGAAGGCATTTATCTCGGCCAAAAACTAAACTAAATGTGGAGCACAATGTCAGCCAACACCTGCTATATGATAAATATACAATTAATGAAACAAAAGCCTTAAAATGTGATTTTTGGACTGTATATCGTCTGTAGAGCGAGTATTTATATACATGCATCTCGAATAGCATTATATTATAGTTTAAGCCTGTTGAAGATACACAGAGCTCTGTGGCGCAATGGTTAGGGCATCTGACACAGGCGCAGGTGCCCGGGTTCGAGCCCCAGAATATATTTATATTTCTTTTTTTTTTTTAATTATTATTATTTTACAATATCCTTCATCATATTATATTTGTCATTCTATTAATCTTTGCCAATGTTCGTCTTTTTTTTTTTATTTCTACCTTTATTTTACGGCACTGTACAAATATCACCATAATTGCGCAACGATGATGTTTTTTTATATAGACATACGTAACATTCCGTTCCAGAGTTATTGTGATTTTTGGACTGTATATCGTCTGTAGAGCGAGTATTTATATACATGCATCTCGAATAGCATTATATTATAGTTTAAGCCTGTTGAAGATACACAGAGCTCTGTGGCGCAATGGTTAGGGCATCTGACACAGGCGCAGGTGCCCGGGTTCGAGCCCCAGAATATATTTATATTTCTTTTTTTTTTTTCTTAATTATTATTATTTTACAATATCCTTCATCATATTATATTTGTCATTCTATTAATCTTTGCCAATGTTCGTCTTTTTTTCTCTATTTCTACCTTTATTTTACGGCACTGTACAAATATCACCATAATTGCGCAACGATGATGTTTTTTTATATAGACATACGTAACATTCCGTTCCAGAGTTATTGTGATTTTTGGACTGTATATCGTCTGTAGAGCGAGTATTTATATACATGCATCTCGAATAGCATTATATTATAGTTTAAGCCTGTTGAAGATACACAGAGCTCTGTGGCGCAATGGTTAGGGCATCTGACACAGGCGCAGGTGCCCGGGTTCGAGCCCCAGAATATATTTATATTTCTTTTTTTTTTCTTAATTATTATTATTTTACAATATCCTTCATCATATTATATTTGTCATTCTATTAATCTTTGCCAATGTTCGTCTTTTTTTCTCTATTTCTACCTTTATTTTACGGCACTGTACAAATATCACCATAATTGCGCAACGATGATGTTTTTTATATAGACATACGTAACATTCCGTTCCAGAGTTATTGAGTAAAACCTAAAACAGATGCAATATTTAGGATTTGACTCGGACAATCCAGGAAAAAAAAGGTTGGCACACTTTGCCCGTCTTTTGGTATATCTCTTCCCCGCTCCCCCAATTCAATGTTGGACCAAGCCATGTTGTCAACAGGTCCGTGAGACCCTCCAACATTGAAGGATGGGGAGTGGGGAAGGGTGAGATATAGGGGAGAGGCTGTACTTCAATTATATTGCATGCATGTTTCACTAGCCTCTCCAATTTTGATAGGGCACGCATTTCCATTGTTTAGTGCAAGTGTGCCAACTATTTTTTTCCTGGATTGTCTGAATCAATTCCAAAAATATCCATCTAATTTCATATTTTGGCTTATAAAATAAAAACCATAAAAGGTATGGCCACCAAATTGTCAGGGAATGTTCCTCACATTCATATCAATATAAGAAATCCATATTAATAAAAAATATTGTGAAATAAGGGATAAGTGAAAAGAATATTATATGATTGCCGATTATTTTCGTAGTTTAAAGCTATGATAATTCGTCCAAAAATATGCATCTAAATTCATATTATGGCTTATAAAATAAAAAAGCATAATAGGTATGGCCACTAAATTTTCAGGGAGCAATGCTCACATTCATATCAATATATAAAATTTATATTAATAATATTAAGCTCTGATAAAATGCTATTAAAGATGCACGTATATAAATATACGCTCAACAGACGATATACAGTCAAAAAATCACACTTTTACGGCATTTGTTTCATTAACTGTATATTTATCATATAGCAGGTGTTGGCTGACATTGTGCTCCACGTTTAGTTCAGTTTTGGGCCAGGATAAATGACTTTGGGACAAAAAACGAACGATATACACGTCTGTAAAAGAAAAGAAAGTAATATTATATTAAAATTCTTTACTCTTCAAAGACGTGTATACCGTTCGTTTTTTTTTTTTTTGGCATTTATCTCGGCCAAAAACTAAACTAAATGTGGAGCACAATGTCAGCCAACACCTGCTATATGATAAATATACAATTAATGAAACAAAAAAAAAAAAAATGTGATTTTTGGACTGTATATCGTCTGTAGAGCGAGTATTTATATACATGCATCTCGAATAGCATTATATTATAGTTTAAGCCTGTTGAAGATACACAGAGCTCTGTGGCGCAATGGTTAGGGCATCTGACACAGGCGCAGGTGCCCGGGTTCGAGCCCCAGAATATATTTATATTTCTTTTTTTTTCTTTATTATTATTATTTTACAATATCCTTCATCATATTATATTTGTCATTCTATTAATCTTTGCCAATGTTCGTCTTTTTTTTCTATTTCTACCTTTATTTTACGGCACTGTACAAATATCACCATAATTGCGCAACGATGATGTTTTTTTATATAGACATACGTAACATTCCGTTCCAGAGTTATTGTGATTTTTGGACTGTATATCGTCTGTAGAGCGAGTATTTATATACATGCATCTCGAATAGCATTATATTATAGTTTAAGCCTGTTGAAGATACACAGAGCTCTGTGGCGCAATGGTTAGGGCATCTGACACAGGCGCAGGTGCCCGGGTTCGAGCCCCAGAATATATTTATATTTCTTTTTTTTTTTTTCTTTATTATTATTATTTTACAATATCCTTCATCATATTATATTTGTCATTCTATTAATCTTTGCCAATGTTCGTCTTTTTTTCTATTTCTACCTTTATTTTACGGCACTGTACAAATATCACCATAATTGCGCAACGATGATGTTTTTTATATAGACATACGTAACATTCCGTTCCAGAGTTATTGAGTAAAAACCTAAAACAGATGCAATATTTAGGATTTGACTCGGACAATCCAGGAAAAAAAAGGTTGGCACACTTTGCCCGTCTTTTGGTATATCTCTTCCCCGCTCCCCCAATTCAATGTTGGACCAAGCCATGTTGTCAACAGGTCCGTGAGACCCTCCAACATTGAAGGATGGGGAGTGGGGAAGGAAATGAGATATAGGGAGAGGCTGTACTTCAATTATATTGCATGCATGTTTCACTAGCCTCTCCAATTTTGATAGGGCACGCATTTCCATTGTTTAGTGCAAGTGTGCCAACTATTTTTTTCCTGGATTGTCTGAATCAATTCCAAAAATATCCATCTAATTTCATATTTGGCTTATAAAATAAAAACCATAAAAGGTATGGCCACCAAATTGTCAGGGAATGTTCCTCACATTCATATCAATATAAGAAATCCATATTAATAAAAAATATTGTGAAATAAGGGATAAGTGAAAAGAATATTATATGATTGCCGATTATTTTCGTAGTTTAAAGCTATGATAATTCGTCCAAAAATATGCATCTAAATTCATATTATGGCTTATAAAATAAAAAGCATAATAGGTATGGCCACTAAATTTTCAGGGAGCAATGCTCACATTCATATCAATATATAAAATTTATATTAATAATATTAAGCTCTGATAAAATGCTATTAAAGATGCACGTATATAAATATACGCTCAACAGACGATATACAGTCAAAAATCACACTTTTACGGCATTTGTTTCATTAACTGTATATTTATCATATAGCAGGTGTTGGCTGACATTGTGCTCCACGTTTAGTTCAGTTTTGGGCCAGGATAAATGACTTTGGGACAAAAAACGAACGATATACACGTCTGTAAAAGAAAAGAAAGTAATATTATATTAAAATTCTTTACTCTTCAAAGACGTGTATACCGTTCGTTTTTTGTCCCGAAGGCATTTATCTCGGCCAAAAACTAAACTAAATGTGGAGCACAATGTCAGCCAACACCTGCTATATGATAAATATACAATTAATGAAACAAAAGCCTTAAAATGTGATTTTTGGACTGTATATCGTCTGTAGAGCGAGTATTTATATACATGCATCTCGAATAGCATTATATTATAGTTTAAGCCTGTTGAAGATACACAGAGCTCTGTGGCGCAATGGTTAGGGCATCTGACACAGGCGCAGGTGCCCGGGTTCGAGCCCCAGAATATATTTATATTTCTTTTTTTTTTTTCTTTATTATTATTATTTTACAATATCCTTTATCATATTATATTTGTCATTCTATTAATCTTTGCCAATGTTCGTCTTTTTTTCTATTTCTACCTTTATTTTACGGCACTGTACAAATATCACCATAATTGCGCAACGATGATGTTTTTTTATATAGACATACGTAACATTCCGTTCCAGAGTTATTGAGTAAAAACCTAAAACAGATGCAATATTTAGGATTTGACTCGGACAATCCAGGAAAAAAAAAGGTTGGCACACTTTGCCCGTCTTTTGGTATATCTCTTCCCCGCTCCCCCAATTCAATGTTGGACCAAGCCATGTTGTCAACAGGTCCGTGAGACCCTCCAACATTGAAGGATGGGGAGTGGGGAAGGGTGAGATATAGGGGAGAGGCTGTACTTCAATTATATTGCATGCATGTTTCACTAGCCTCTCCAATTTTGATAGGGCACGCATTTCCATTGTTTAGTGCAAGTGTGCCAACTATTTTTTTCCTGGATTGTCTGAATCAATTCCAAAAATATCCATCTAATTTCATATTTTGGCTTATAAAATAAAAACCATAAAAGGTATGGCCACCAAATTGTCAGGGAATGTTCCTCACATTCATATCAATATAAGAAATCCATATTAATAAAAAATATTGTGAAATAAGGGATAAGTGAAAAGAATATTATATGATTGCCGATTATTTTCGTAGTTTAAAGCTATGATAATTCGTCCAAAAATATGCATCTAAATTCATATTATGGCTTATAAAATAAAAAGCATAATAGGTATGGCCACTAAATTTTCAGGGAGCAATGCTCACATTCATATCAATATATAAAATTTATATTAATAATATTAAGCTCTGATAAAATGCTATTAAAGATGCACGTATATAAATATACGCTCAACAGACGATATACAGAAAAAAAATCACACTTTTACGGCATTTGTTTCATTAACTGTATATTTATCATATAGCAGGTGTTGGCTGACATTGTGCTCCACGTTTAGTTCAGTTTTGGGCCAGGATAAATGACTTTGAGAAAAAAAACGAACGATATACACGTCTGTAAAAGAAAAGAAAGTAATATTATATTAAAATTCTTTACTCTTCAAAGACGTGTATACCGTTTTGTCCCGTCCCGAAGCATTTATCTCGGCCAAAAACTAAACTAAATGTGAGCACAATATATAAATATAAATTAATGAAACAAAAGCCTTCAAAATGTTTTTGGACTGTATATCGTCTGTAAGCGAGTATTTATATACATGCATCTCGAATAGCATTATATTATAGTTTAAGCCTGTTGAAGATACACAGAGCTCTGTGGCGCAATGGTTAGGGCATCTGACACAGGCGCAGGTGCCCGGTTCGAGCCCCAGAATATATTTATATTTCTTTTTTTTTTTTCTTTATTATTATTATTTTACAATATCCTTCATCATATTATATTTGTCATTCTATTAATCTTTGCCAATGTTCGTCTTTTTTTCTCTATTTCTACCTTTATTTTACGGCACTGTACAAATATCACCATAATTGCGCAACGATGATGTTTTTTATATAAACATACGTAACATTCCGTTCCAGAGTTATTGTGATTTTTGGACTGTATATCGTCTGTAGAGCGAGTATTTATATACATGCATCTCGAATAGCATTATATTATAGTTTAAGCCTGTTGAAGATACACAGAGCTCTGTGGCGCAATGGTTAGGGCATCTGACACAGGCGCAGGTGCCCGGGTTCGAGCCCCAGAATATATTTATATTTCTTTTTTTTTCTTTATTATTATTATTTTACAATATCCTTCATCATATTATATTTGTCATTCTATTAATCTTTGCCAATGTTCGTCTTTTTTTTTCTATTTCTACCTTTATTTTACGGCACTGTACAAATATCACCATAATTGCGCAACGATGATGTTTTTTTATATAGACATACGTAACATTCCGTTCCAGAGTTATTGAGTAAAAACCTAAAACAGATGCAATATTTAGGATTTGACTCGGACAATCCAGGAAAAAAAAAAAGGTTGGCACACTTTGCCCGTCTTTTGGTATATCTCTTCCCCCGCTCCCCCAATTCAATGTTGGACCAAGCCATGTTGTCAACAGGTCCGTGAGACCCTCCAACATTGAAGGATGGGGAGTGGGGAAGGGTGAGATATAGGGGAGAGGCTGTACTTCAATTATATTGCATGCATGTTTCACTAGCCTCTCCAATTTTGATAGGGCACGCATTTCCATTGTTTAGTGCAAGTGTGCCAACTATTTTTTCCTGGATTGTCTGAATCAATTCCAAAAATATCCATCTAATTTCATATTTTGGCTTATAAAATAAAAACCATAAAAGGTATGGCCACCAAATTGTCAGGGAATGTTCCTCACATTCATATCAATATAAGAAATCCATATTAATAAAAAATATTGTGAAATAAGGGATAAGTGAAAAGAATATTATATGATTGCCGATTATTTTCGTAGTTTAAAGCTATGATAATTCGTCCAAAAATATGCATCTAAATTCATATTATGGCTTATAAAATAAAAAGCATAATAGGTATGGCCACTAAATTTTCAGGGAGCAATGCTCACATTCATATCAATATATAAAATTTATATTAATAATATTAAGCTCTGATAAAATGCTATTAAAGATGCACGTATATAAATATACGCTCAACAGACGATATACAGTCAAAAATCACACTTTTACGGCATTTGTTTCATTAACTGTATATTTATCATATAGCAGGTGTTGGCTGACATTGTGCTCCACGTTTAGTTCAGTTTTGGGCCAGGATAAATGACTTTGGGACAAAAAACGAACGATATACACGTCTGTAAAAGAAAAGAAAGTAATATTATATTAAAATTCTTTACTCTTCAAAGACGTGTATACCGTTCGTTTTTTGTCCCGAAGGCATTTATCTCGGCCAAAACTAAACTAAATGTGGCACAATGTCAGCCAACACCTGCTATATGATAAATATACAATTAATGAAACAAAAGCCTTAAAATGTGATTTTTGGACTGTATATCGTCTGTAGAGCGAGTATTTATATACATGCATCTCGAATAGCATTATATTATAGTTTAAGCCTGTTGAAGATACACAGAGCTCTGTGGCGCAATGGTTAGGGCATCTGACACAGGCGCAGGTGCCCGGTTCGAGCCCCAGAATATATTTATATTTCTTTTTTTTTTCTTTATTATTATTATTTTACAATATCCTTCATCATATTATATTTGTCATTCTATTAATCTTTGCCAATGTTCGTCTTTTTTTTTTATTTTCTACCTTTATTTTACGGCACTGTACAAATATCACCATAATTGCGCAACGATGATGTTTTTTTATATAGACATACGTAACATTCCGTTCCAGAGTTATTGTTTTTTTGGACTGTATATCGTCTGTAGAGCGAGTATTTATATACATGCATCTCGAATAGCATTATATTATAGTTTAAGCCTGTTGAAGATACACAGAGCTCTGTGGCGCAATGGTTAGGGCATCTGACACAGGCGCAGGTGCCCGGGTTCGAGCCCCAGAATATATTTATATTTCTTTTTTTTTTCTTTATTATTTTTTATTTTACAATATCCTTCATCATATTATATTTGTCATTCTATTAATCTTTGCCAATGTTCGTCTTTTTTTTCTATTTCTACCTTTATTTTACGGCACTGTACAAATATCACCATAATTGCGCAACGATGATGTTTTTTATATAGACATACGTAACATTCCGTTCCAGAGTTATTGAGTAAAACCTAAAACAGATGCAATATTTAGGATTTGACTCGGACAATCCAGGAAAAAAAAGGTTGGCACACTTTGCCCGTCTTTTGGTATATCTCTTCCCCCGCTCCCCCAATTCAATGTTGGACCAAGCCATGTTGTCAACAGGTCCGTGAGACCCTCCAACATTGAAGGATGGGGAGTGGGGAAGGGTGAGATATAGGGGAGAGGCTGTACTTCAATTATATTGCATGCATGTTTCACTAGCCTCTCCAATTTTGATAGGGCACGCATTTCCATTGTTTAGTGCAAGTGTGCCAACTATTTTTTTCCTGGATTGTCTGAATCAATTCCAAAAATATCCATCTAATTTCATATTTTGGCTTATAAAATAAAAACCATAAAAGGTATGGCCACCAAATTGTCAGGGAATGTTCCTCACATTCATATCAATATAAGAAATCCATATTAATAAAAAATATTGTGAAATAAGGGATAAGTGAAAAGAATATTATATGATTGCCGATTATTTTCGTAGTTTAAAGCTATGATAATTCGTCCAAAAATATGCATCTAAATTCATATTATGGCTTATAAAATAAAAAGCATAATAGGTATGGCCACTAAATTTTCAGGGAGCAATGCTCACATTCATATCAATATATAAAATTTATATTAATAATATTAAGCTCTGATAAAATGCTATTAAAGATGCACGTATATAAATATACGCTCAACAGACGATATAACAAAAAAAAAATCACACTTTTACGGCATTTGTTTCATTAACTGTATATTTATCATATAGCAGGTGTTGGCTGACATTGTGCTCCACGTTTAGTTCAGTTTTGGGCCAGGATAAATGACTTTGGGACAAAAACGAACGATATACACGTCTGTAAAAGAAAAGAAAGTAATATTATATTAAAATTCTTTACTCTTCAAAGACGTGTATACCGTTCGTTTTTTGTCCCGAAGGCATTTATCTCGGCCAAAAACTAAACTAAATGTGGAGCACAATGTCAGCCAACACCTGCTATATGATAAATATACAATTAATGAAACAAAAGCCTTAAAATGTGATTTTTGGACTGTATATCGTCTGTAGAGCGAGTATTTATATACATGCATCTCGAATAGCATTATATTATAGTTTAAGCCTGTTGAAGATACACAGAGCTCTGTGGCGCAATGGTTAGGGCATCTGACACAGGCGCAGGTGCCCGGGTTCGAGCCCCAGAATATATTTATATTTCTTTTTTTTTTCTTTATTATTATTATTTTACAATATCCTTCATCATATTATATTTGTCATTCTATTAATCTTTGCCAATGTTCGTCTTTTTTTCTCTATTTCTACCTTTATTTTACGGCACTGTACAAATATCACCATAATTGCGCAACGATGATGTTTTTTTATATAGACATACGTAACATTCCGTTCCAGAGTTATTGTGATTTTTGGACTGTATATCGTCTGTAGAGCGAGTATTTATATACATGCATCTCGAATAGCATTATATTATAGTTTAAGCCTGTTGAAGATACACAGAGCTCTGTGGCGCAATGGTTAGGGCATCTGACACAGGCGCAGGTGCCCGGGTTCGAGCCCCAGAATATATTTATATTTCTTTTTTTTTTTTTTATTATTATTATTTTACAATATCCTTCATCATATTATATTTGTCATTCTATTAATCTTTGCCAATGTTCGTCTTTTTTTCTCTATTTCTACCTTTATTTTACGGCACTGTACAAATATCACCATAATTGCGCAACGATGATGTTTTTTTATATAGACATACGTAACATTCCGTTCCAGAGTTATTGAGTAAAAACCTAAAACAGATGCAATATTTAGGATTTGACTCGGACAATCCAGGAAAAAAAAAGGTTGGCACACTTTGCCCGTCTTTTGGTATATCTCTTCCCCCGCTCCCCCAATTCAATGTTGGACCAAGCCATGTTGTCAACAGGTCCGTGAGACCCTCCAACATTGAAGGATGGGGAGTGGGGAAGGGTGAGATATAGGGGAGAGGCTGTACTTCAATTATATTGCATGCATGTTTCACTAGCCTCTCCAATTTTGATAGGGCACGCATTTCCATTGTTTAGTGCAAGTGTGCCAACTATTTTTTCCTGGATTGTCTGAATCAATTACAAAAAATATCCATCTAATTTCATATTTTGGCTTATAAAATAAAAACCATAAAAGGTATGGCCACCAAATTGTCAGGGAATGTTCCTCACATTCATATCAATATAAGAAATCCATATTAATAAAAAATATTGTGAAATAAGGGATAAGTGAAAAGAATATTATATGATTGCCGATTATTTTCGTAGTTTAAAGCTATGATAATTCGTCCAAAAATATGCATCTAAATTCATATTATGGCTTATAAAATAAAAAAGCATAATAGGTATGGCCACTAAATTTTCAGGGAGCAATGCTCACATTCATATCAATATATAAAATTTATATTAATAATATTAAGCTCTGATAAAATGCTATTAAAGATGCACGTATATAAATATACGCTCAACAGACGATATACAGTCAAAAATCACACTTTTACGGCATTTGTTTCATTAACTGTATATTTATCATATAGCAGGTGTTGGCTGACATTGTGCTCCACGTTTAGTTCAGTTTTGGGCCAGGATAAATGACTTTGGGACAAAAACGAACGATATACACGTCTGTAAAAGAAAAGAAAGTAATATTATATTAAAATTCTTTACTCTTCAAAGACGTGTATACCGTTCGTTTTTTGTCCCGAAGGCATTTATCTCGGCCAAAAACTAAACTAAATGTGGAGCACAATGTCAGCCAACACCTGCTATATGATAAATATAATTAATGAAACAAAAGCCTTAAAATGTGATTTTTGGACTGTATATCGTCTGTAGAGCGAGTATTTATATACCATCTCGAATAGCATTATATTATAGTTTAAGCCTGTTGAAGATACACAGAGCTCTGTGGCGCAATGGTTAGGGCATCTGACACACGCAGGTGCCCGGGTTCGAGCCCCAGAATATATTTATATTTCTTTTTTTTTTCTTTATTATTATTATTTTACAATATCCTTCATCATATTATATTTGTCATTCTATTAATCTTTGCCAATGTTCGTCTTTTTTTCTCTATTTCTACCTTTATTTTACGGCACTGTACAAATATCACCATAATTGCGCAACGATGATGTTTTTTATATAGACATACGTATATCGTTCTGAGTTATTGATTTTTGGACTGTATATCGTCTGTAGAGCGAGTATTTATATACATGCATCTCGAATAGCATTATATTATAGTTTAAGCCTGTTGAAGATACACAGAGCTCTGTGGCGCAATGGTTAGGGCATCTGACACAGGCGCAGGTGCCCGGGTTCGAGCCCCAGAATTCTTTATTATTATTATTTTACAATATCCTTCATCATATTATATTTGTCATTCTATTAATCTTTGCCAATGTTCGTCTTTTTTTCTCTATTTCTACCTTTATTTTACGGCACTGTACAAATATCACCATAATTGCGCAACGATGATGTTTTTTTATATAGACATACGTAACATTCCGTTCCAGAGTTATTGAGTAAAAACCTAAAACAGATGCAATATTTAGGATTTGACTCGGACAATCCAGGAAAAAAAAAGGTTGGCACACTTTGCCCGTCTTTTGGTATATCTCTTCCCCGCTCCCCCAATTCAATGTTGGACCAAGCCATGTTGTCAACAGGTCCGTGAGACCCTCCAACATTGAAGGATGGGGAGTGGGGAAGGGTGAATATAGGGAGAGGCTGTACTTCAATTATATTGCATGCATGTTTCACTAGCCTCTCCAATTTTGATAGGGCACGCATTTCCATTGTTTAGTGCAAGTGTGCCAACTATTTTTTTTCTGGATTGTCTGAATCAATTCCAAAAATATCCATCTAATTTCATATTTTGGCTTATAAAATAAAAACCATAAAAGGTATGGCCACCAAATTGTCAGGGAATGTTCCTCACATTCATATCAATATAAGAAATCCATATTAATAAAAAATATTGTGAAATAAGGGATAAGTGAAAAGAATATTATATGATTGCCGATTATTTTCGTAGTTTAAAGCTATGATAATTCGTCCAAAAATATGCATCTAAATTCATATTATGGCTTATAAAATAAAAAGCATAATAGGTATGGCCACTAAATTTTCAGGGAGCAATGCTCACATTCATATCAATATATAAAATTTATATTAATAATATTAAGCTCTGATAAAATGCTATTAAAGATGCACGTATATAAATATACGCTCAACAGACGATATACAGTCAAAAATCACACTTTTACGGCATTTGTTTCATTAACTGTATATTTATCATATAGCAGGTGTTGGCTGACATTGTGCGCCACGTTTAGTTCAGTTTTGGGCCAGGATAAATGAAAAAAAAAAAAAAAACGAACGATATACACGTCTGTAAAAGAAAAGAAAGTAATATTATATTAAAATTCTTTACTCTTCAAAGACGTGTATACCGTTCGTTTTTTTTTTTTTAGGCATTTATCTCGGCCAAAAACTAAACTAAATGTGGAGCACAATGTCAGCCAACACCTGCTATATGATAAATATACAATTAATGAAACAAAAGCCTTAAAATGTGATTTTTGGACTGTATATCGTCTGTAGAGCGAGTATTTATATACATGCATCTCGAATAGCATTATATTATAGTTTAAGCCTGTTGAAGATACACAGAGCTCTGTGGCGCAATGGTTAGGGCATCTGACACAGGCGCAGGTGCCCGGTTCGAGCCCCAGAATATATTTATATTTCTTTTTTTTTTCTTTATTATTATTATTTTACAATATCCTTCATCATATTATATTTGTCATTCTATTAATCTTTGCCAATGTTCGTTTTTTCTCTATTTCTACCTTTATTTTACGGCACTGTACAAATATCACCATAATTGCGCAACGATGATGTTTTTTATATAGACATACGTAACATTCCGTTCCAGAGTTATTGAGTAAAACCTAAAACAGATGCAATATTTAGGATTTGACTCGGACAAACCAAGAAAAAAAAAGGTTGGCACACTTTGCCCGTCTTTTGGTATATCTCTTCCCCGCTCCCCAATTCAATGTTGGACCAAGCCATGTTGTCAACAGGTCCGTGAGACCCTCCAACATCGAAGGATGGGGAGTGGGGAAGGGTGAATATAGGGAGAGGCTGTACTTCAATTATATTGCATGCATGTTTCACTAGCCTCTCCAATTTTGATAGGGCACGCATTTCCATTGTTTAGTGCAAGTGTGCCAACTATTTTTTTCCTGGATTGTCTGAATCAATTCCAAAAATATCCATCTAATTTCATATTTTGGCTTATAAAATAAAAACCATAAAAGGTATGGCCACCAAATTGTCAGGGAATGTTCCTCACATTCATATCAATATAAGAAATCCATATTAATAAAAAATATTGTGAAATAAGGGATAAGTGAAAAGAATATTATATGATTGCCGATTATTTTCGTAGTTTAAAGCTATGATAATTCGTCCAAAATATGCATCTAAATTCATATTATGGCTTATAAAATAAAAAAGCATAATAGGTATGGCCACTAAATTTTCAGGGAGCAATGCTCACATTCATATCAATATATAAAATTTATATTAATAATATTAAGCTCTGATAAAATGCTATTAAAGATGCACGTATATAAATATACGCTCAACAGACGATATACAGTCAAAAATCACACTTTTACGGCATTTGTTTCATTAACTGTATATTTATCATATAGCAGGTGTTGGCTGACATTGTGCTCCACGTTTAGTTCAGTTTTGGGCCAGGATAAATGACTTTGGGACAAAAAACGAACGATATACACGTCTGTAAAAGAAAAGAAAGTAATATTATATTAAAATTCTTTACTCTTCAAAGACGTGTATACCGTTCGTTTTTTTTCTCTAAGGTCATTTATCTCGGCCAAAAACTAAACTAAATGTAGAGCACAATGTTAGCCAACACCTGCTATATGATAAATATACAATTAATGAAACAAAAGCCTTAAAATGTGATTTTTGACTGTATATCGTCTGTAGAGCGAGTATTTATATACATGCATCTCGAATAGCATTATATTATAGTTTAAGCCTGTTGAAGATACACAGAGCTCTGTGGCGCAATGGTTAGGGCATCTGACACAGGCGCAGGTGCCCGGTTCGAGCCCCAGAATATATTTATATTTCTTTTTTTTTTTTCTTTATTATTATTATTTTACAATATCCTTCATCATATTATATTTGTCATTCTATTAATCTTTGCCAATGTTCGTCTTTTTTTTTCTATTTCTACCTTTATTTTACGGCACTGTACAAATATCACCATAATTGCGCAACGATGATGTTTTTTTTATATAGACATACGTAACATTCCGTTCCAGAGTTATTGAGTAAAAATCTAAAACAGATGCAATATTTAGGATTTGACTCGGACAATCCAGGAAAAAAAAAGGTTGGCACACTTTGCCCGTCTTTTGGTATATCTCTTCCCCGCTCCCCAATTCAATGTTGGACCAAGCCATGTTGTCAACAGGTCCGTGAGACCCTCCAACATTGAAGGATGGGGAGTGGGGAAGGGTGAGAGAGAGGGAGAGGCTGTACTTCAATTATATTGCATGCATGTTTCACTAGCCTCTCCAATTTTGATAGGGCACGCATTTCCATTGTTTAGTGCAAGTGTGCCAACTATTTTTTCCTGGATTGTCTGAATCAATTCCAAAAATATCCATCTAATTTCATATTTTGGCTTATAAAATAAAAACCATAAAAGGTATGGCCACCAAATTGTCAGGGAATGTTCCTCACATTCATATCAATATAAGAAATCCATATTAATAAAAAATATTGTGAAATAAGGGATAAAATAAGGGATAAGTGAAAGAATATTATATGATTGCCGATTATTTTCGTAGTTTAAAGCTATGATAATTCGTCCAAAAATATGCATCTAAATTCATATTATGGCTTATAAAATAAAAAGCATAATAGGTATGGCCACTAAATTTTCAGGGAGCAATGCTCACATTCATATCAATATATAAAATTTATATTAATAATATTAAGCTCTGATAAAATGCTATTAAAGATGCACGTATATAAATATACGCTCAACAGACGATATACAGTCAAAAATCACACTTTTACGGCATTTGTTTCATTAACTGTATATTTATCATATAGCAGGTGTTGGCTGACATTGTGCTCCACGTTTAGTTCAGTTTTGGGCCAGGATAAATGACTTTGGGACAAAAAACGAACGATATACACGTCTGTAAAAGAAAAGAAAGTAATATTATATTAAAATTCTTTACTCTTCAAAGACGTGTATACCGTTCGTTTTTTTTTTTTTTTTCATTTATCACGGCCAAAAACTAAACTAAATATGGAGCACAATGTCAGCCAACACCTGCTATATGATAAATATACAATTAATGAAACAAAAGCCTTAAAATGTGATTTTTGACTGTATATCGTCTGTAGAGCAGTATTTATATACATGCATCTCGAATAGCATTATATTATAGTTTAAGCCTGTTGAAGATACACAGAGCTCTGTGGCGCAATGGTTAGGGCATCTGACACAGGCGCAGGTGCCCGGGTTTGAGCCCCAGAATATATTTATATTTCTTTTTTTTTTTCTTTATTATTATTATTTTACAATATCCTTCATCATATTATATTTGTCATTCTATTAATCTTTGCCAATGTTCGTCTTTTTTTCTCTATTTCTACCTTTATTTTACGGCACTGTACAAATATCACCATAATTGCGCAACGATGATGTTTTTTTTATATAGACATACGTAACATTCCGTTCCAGAGTTATTGAGTAAAAACCTAAAACAGATGCAATATTTAGGATTTGACTCGGACAATCCAGGAAAAAAAAAGGTTGGCACACTTTGCCCGTCTTTTGGTATATCTCTTCCCCCGCTCCCCCAATTCAATGTTGGACCAAGCCATGTTGTCAACAGGTCCGTGAGACCCTCCAACATTGAAGGATGGGGAGTGGGGAAGTTTCTGTACTTCAATTATATTGCATGCATGTTTCACTAGCCTCTCCAATTTTGATAGGGCACGCATTTCCATTGTTTAGTGCAAGTGTGCCAACTATTTTTTTCCTGGATTGTCTGAATCAATTCCAAAAATATCCATCTAATTTCATATTTTGGCTTATAAAATAAAAACCATAAAAGGTATGGCCACCAAATTGTCAGGGAATGTTCCTCACATTCATATCAATATAAGAAATCCATATTAATAAAAAATATTGTGAAATAAGGGATAAGTGAAAAGAATATTATATGATTGCCGATTATTTTCGTAGTTTAAAGCTATGATAATTCGTCCAAAAATATGCATCTAAATTCATATTATGGCTTATAAAATAAAAAGCATAATAGGTATGGCCACTAAATTTTCAGGGAGCAATGCTCACATTCATATCAATATATAAAATTTATATTAATAATATTAAGCTCTGATAAAATGCTATTAAAGATGCACGTATATAAATATACGCTCAACAGACGATATACAGTCAAAAATCACACTTTTACGGCATTTGTTTCATTAACTGTATATTTATCATATAGCAGGTGTTGGCTGACATTGTGCTCCACGTTTAGTTCAGTTTTGGGCCAGGATAAATGACTTTGGGACAAAAAACGAACGATATACACGTCTGTTAAAGAAAAGAAAGTAATATTATATTAAAATTCTTTACTCTTCAAAGACGTGTATACCGTTCGTTTTTTGTCCCGAAGGCATTTATCTCGGCCAAAAACTAAACTAAATGTGGAGCACAATGTCAGCCAACACCTGCTATATGATAAATATACAATTAATGAAACAAAAGCCTTAAAATGTGATTTTTGGACTGTATATCGTCTGTAGAGCAGTATTATATACATGCATCTCGAATAGCATTATATTATAGTTTAAGCCTGTTGAAGATACACAGAGCTCTGTGGCGCAATGGTTAGGGCATCTGACACAGGCGCAGGTGCCCGGGTTCGAGCCCCAGAATATATTTATATTTCTTTTTTTTTTCTTTATTATTATTATTTTACAATATCCTTCATCATATTATATTTGTCATTCTATTAATCTTTGCCAATGTTCGTCTTTTTTTCTCTATTTCTACCTTTATTTTACGGCACTGTACAAATATCACCATAATTGCGCAACGATGATGTTTTTTATATAGACATACGTAACATTCCGTTCCAGAGTTATTGAGTAAAAACCTAAAACAGATGCAATATTTAGGATTTGACTCGGACAATCCAGGAAAAAAAAAGGTTGGCACACTTTGCCCGTCTTTTGGTATATCTCTTCCCCCGCTCCCCCAATTCAATGTTGGACCAAGCCATGTTGTCAACAGGTCCGTGAGACCCTCCAACATTGAAGGATGGGGAGTGGGGAAGGGTGAGATATAGGGGAGAGGCTGTACTTCAATTATATTGCATGCATGTTTCACTAGCCTCTCCAATTTTGATAGGGCACGCATTTCCATTGTTTAGTGCAAGTGTGCCAACTATTTTTTCCTGGATTGTCTGAATCAATTCCAAAAATATCCATCTAATTTCATATTTTGGCTTATAAAATAAAAACCATAAAAGGTATGGCCACCAAATTGTCAGGGAATGTTCCTCACATTCATATCAATATAAGAAATCCATATTAATAAAAAATATTGTGAAATAAGGGATAAGTGAAAAGAATATTATATGATTGCCGATTATTTTCGTAGTTTAAAGCTATGATAATTCGTCCAAAAATATGCATCTAAATTCATATTATGGCTTATAAAATAAAAAGCATAATAGGTATGGCCACTAAATTTTCAGGGAGCAATGCTCACATTCATATCAATATATAAAATTTATATTAATAATATTAAGCTTGATAAAATGCTATTAAAGATGCACGTATATAAAGATACGCTCAACATACGATATACAGTCAAAAAATCACACTTTTACGGCATTTGTTTCATTAACTGTATATTTATCATATAGCAGGTGTTGGCTGACATTGTGCTCCACGTTTAGTTCAGTTTTGGGCCAGGATAAATGACTTTGGGACAAAAAACGAACGATATACACGTCTGTTAAAGAAAAGAAAGTAATATTATATTAAAATTCTTTACTCTTCAAAGACGTGTATACCGTTCGTTTTTGTCCCGAAGCATTTATCTCGGCCAAAAACTAAACTAAATGTGAGCACAATGTCAGCCAACACCTGCTATATATAAATATACAATTAATGAAACAAAAGCCTTAAAATGTGATTTTTGACTGTATATCGTCTGTAAGCAGTATTTATATACATGCATCTCGAATAGCATTATATTATAGTTTAAGCCTGTTGAAGATACACAGAGCTCTGTGGCGCAATGGTTAGGGCATCTGACACAGGCGCAGGTGCCCGGTTCGAGCCCCAGAATATATTTATATTTCTTTTTTTTTTCTTTATTATTATTATTTTACAATATCCTTCATCATATTATATTTGTCATTCTATTAATCTTTGCCAATGTTCGTCTTTTTTTCTCTATTTCTACCTTTATTTTACGGCACTGTACAAATATCACCATAATTGCGCAACGATGATGTTTTTTTATATAGACATACGTAACATTCCGTTCCAGAGTTATTGAGTAAAAACCTAAAACAGATGCAATATTTAGGATTTGACTCGGACAATCCAGGAAAAAAAAAGGTTGGCACACTTTGCCCGTCTTTTGGTATATCTCTTCCCCCGCTCCCCCAATTCAATGTTGGACTAAGCCATGTTGTCAACAGGTCCGTGAGACCCTCCAACATTGAAGGATGGGGAGTGGGGAAGAAATGAATATAGGGAGAGGCTGTACTTCAATTATATTGCATGCATGTTTCACTAGCCTCTCCAATTTTGATAGGGCACGCATTTCCATTGTTTAGTGCAAGTGGGCCAACTATTTTTTCCTGGATTGTCTGAATCAATTCCAAAAATATCCATCTAATTTCATATTTTGGCTTATAAAATAAAAACCATAAAAGGTATGGCCACCAAATTGTCAGGGAATGTTCCTCACATTCATATCAATATAAGAAATCCATATTAATAAAAAATATTGTGAAATAAGGGATAAGTGAAAAGAATATTATATGATTGCCGATTATTTTCGTAGTTTAAAGCTATGATAATTCGTCCAAAAATATGCATCTAAATTCATATTATGGCTTATAAAATAAAAAGCATAATAGGTATGGCCACTAAATTTTCAGGGAGCAATGCTCACATTCATATCAATATATAAAATTTATATTAATAATATTAAGCTCTGATAAAATGCTATTAAAGATGCACGTATATAAATATACGCTCAACATACGATATACAGTCAAAAAATCACACTTTTACGGCATTTGTTTCTTAACTGTATATTTATCATATAGCAGGTGTTGGCTGACATTGTGCTCCACGTTTAGTTCAGTTTTGGGCCAGGATAAATGACTATAAAAAAAAAAACGAACGATATACACGTCTGTTAAAGAAAAGAAAGTAATATTATATTAAAATTCTTTACTCTTCAAAGACGTGTATACCGTTCGTTTTTGTCCCAAGCATTTATCTCGGCCAAAAACTAAACTAAATGTGGAGCACAATGTCAGCCAACACCTGCTATATGATAAATATACAATTAATGAAACAAAAGCCTTAAAATGTGATTTTTGACTGTATATCGTCTGTAAACAGTATTTATATACATGCATCTCGAATAACATTATATTATAGTTTAAGCCTGTTGAAGATACACAGAGCTCTGTGGCGCAATGGTTAGGGCATCTGACACAGGCGCAGGTGCCCGGGTTCGAGCCCCAGAATATATTTATATTTCTTTTTTTTTTCTTTATTATTATTATTTTTACAATATCCTTCATCATATTATATTTGTCATTCTATTAATCTTTGCCAATGTTCGTCTTTTTTTCTCTATTTCTACCTTTATTTTACGGCACTGTACAAATATCACCATAATTGCGCAACGATGATGTTTTTTTTATATAGACATACGTAACATTCCGTTCCAGAGTTATTGAGTAAAAACCTAAAACCGATGCAATATTTAGGATTTGACTCGGACAATCCAGGAAAAAAAAAAAAGGTTGGCACACTTTGCCCGTCTTTTGGTATATCTCTTCCCCCTCTCCCCCAATTCAATGTTGGACCAAGCCATGTTGTCAACAGGTCCGTGAGACCCTCCAACATTGAAGGATGGGGAGTGGGGAAGGTGAAGTGAATATAGGGGAGAGGCTGTACTTCAATTATATTGCATGCATGTTTCACTAGCCTCTCCAATTTTGATAGGGCACGCATTTCCATTGTTTAGTGCAAGTGTGCCAACTATTTTTTTCCTGGATTGTCTGAATCAATTCCAAAAATATCCATCTAATTTCATATTTTGGCTTATAAAATAAAAACCATAAAAGGTATGGCCACCAAATTGTCAGGGAATGTTCCTCACATTCATATCAATATAAGAAATCCATATTAATAAAAAATATTGTGAAATAAGGGATAAGTGAAAAGAATATTATATGATTGCCGATTATTTTCGTAGTTTAAAGCTATGATAATTCGTCCAAAAATATGCATCTAAATTCATATTATGGCTTATAAAATAAAAAGCATAATAGGTATGGCCACTAAATTTTCAGGGAGCAATGCTCACATTCATATCAATATATAAAATTTATATTAATAATATTAAGCTCTGATAAAATGCTATTAAAGATGCACGTATATAAATATACGCTCAACATACGATATACAGTCAAAAATCACACTTTTACGGCATTTGTTTCATTAACTGTATATTTATCATATAGCAGGTGTTGGCTGACATTGTGCTCCACGTTTAGTTCAGTTTTGGGCCAGGATAAATGACTTTGGGACAAAAAACGAAAGATATAAACGTCTGCAAAAGAAAAGAAAGTAATATTATATTAAAATTCTTTACTCTTCAAAGACGTGTATACCGTTCGTTTTTGTCCCAAGGCATTTATCTCGGCAAAAACTAAACTAAATGTGAGCACAATGTCAGCCAACACCTGCTATATGATAAATATACAATTAATGAAACAAAAGCCTATAAAATGTGATTTTTGAACTGTATATCGTCTGTAAACAGTATTTATATACATGCATCTCGAATAACATTATATTATAGTTTAAGCCTGTTGAAGATACACAGAGCTCTGTGGCGCAATGGTTAGGGCATCTGACACAGGCGCAGGTGCCCAGGTTCGAGCCCCAGAATATATTTATATTTCTTTTTTTTTCTTTATTATTATTATTTTACAATATCCTTCATCATATTATATTTGTCATTCTATTAATCTTTGCCAATGTTCGTCTTTTTTTTCTATTTCTACCTTTATTTTACGGCACTGTACAAATATCACCATAATTGCGCAACGATGATGTTTTTTTTTTAGACATACGTAACATTCCGTTCCAGAGTTATTGAGTAAAAACCTAAAACAGATGCAATATTTAGGATTTGACTCGGACAATCCAGGAAAAAAAAGGTTGGCACACTTTGCCCGTCTTTTGGTATATCTCTTCCCCGCTCCCCCAATTCAATGTTGGACCAAGCCATGTTGTCAACAGGTCCGTGAGACCCTCCAACATTGAAGGATGGGGAGTGGGGAAGGGTGTGGTATAGGGGAGTGGCTGTACTTCAATTATATTGCATGCATGTTTAACTAGCCTCTCCAATTTTGATAGGGCACGCATTTCCATTGTTTAGTGCAAGTGTGCCAACTATTTTTTCCTGGATTGTCTGAATCAATTCCAAAAATATCCATCTAATTTCATATTTTGGCTTATAAAATAAAAACCATAAAAAGGTATGGCCACCAAATTGTCAGGGAATGTTCCTCACATTCATATCAATATAAGAAATCCATATTAATAAAAAATATTGTGAAATAAGGGATAAGTGAAAAGAATATTATATGATTGCCGATTATTTTCGTAGTTTAAAGCTATGATAATTCGTCCAAAAATATGCATCTAAATTCATATTATGGCTTATAAAATAAAAAGCATAATAGGTATGGCCACTAAATTTTCAGGGAGCAATGCTCACATTCATATCAATATATAAAATTTATATTAATAATATTAAGCTCTGATAAAATGCTATTAAAGATGCACGTATATAAATATACGCTCAACATACGATATACAGTCAAAAAATCACACTTTTACGGCATTTGTTTCATTAACTGTATATTTATCATATAGCAGGTGTTGGCTGACATTGTGCTCCACGTTTAGTTCAGTTTTGGGCCAGGATAAATGACTTTGGGACAAAAACGAACGATATACACGTCTGTTAAAGAAAAGAAAGTAATATTATATTAAAATTCTTTACTCTTCAAAGACGTGTATACCGTTCGTTTTTTTTTCCTGAAGGCATTTATCTCGGCCAAAAACTAAACTAAATGTGGAGCACAATGTCAAACACCTATATGATAAATATACAATTAATGAAACAAAAGCCTAAAAATGTGATTTTTGACTATATATCGTCTGTAAACAGTATTTATATACATGCATCTCGAATAACATTATATTATAGTTTAAGCCTGTTGAAGATACACAGAGCTCTGTGGCGCAATGGTTAGGGCATCTGACACAGGCGCAGGTGCCCGGTTCGAGCCCCAGAATATATTTATATTTCTTTTTTTTTTCTTTATTATTATTATTTTACAATATCCTTCATCATATTATATTTGTCATTCTATTAATCTTTGCCAATGTTCGTCTTTTGTTCTCTAGTACAACCTTTATTTTACGGCACTGTACAAATATCACCATAATTGCGCAACGATGATGTTTTTTTATATAGACATACGTAACATTCCGTTCCAGAGTTATTGAGTAAAAACCTAAAACAGATGCAATATTTAGGATTTGACTCGGACAATCCAGGAAAAAAAAAAAAGGTTGGCACACTTTGCCCGTCTTTTGGTATATCTCTTCCCCCGCTCCCCCAATTCAATGTTGGACCAAGCCATGTTGTCAACAGGTCCGTGAGACCCTCCAACATTGAAGGATGGGGAGTGGGGAAGGGTGAGATATAGGGAGAGGCTGTACTTCAATTATATTGCATGCATGTTTCACTAGCCTCTCCAATTTTGATAGGGCACGCATTTCCATTGTTTAGTGCAAGTGTGCCAACTATTTTTTTCCTGGATTGTCTGAATCAATTCCAAAAATATCCATCTAATTTCATATTTTGGCTTATAAAATAAAAACCATAAAAGGTATGGCCACCAAATTGTCAGGGAATGTTCCTCACATTCATATCAATATAAGAAATCCATATTAATAAAAATATTGTGAAATAAGGGATAAGTGAAAAGAATATTATATGATTGCCGATTATTTTCGTAGTTTAAAGCTATGATAATTCGTCCAAAAATATGCATCTAAATTCATATTATGGCTTATAAAATAAAAAGCATAATAGGTATGGCCACTAAATTTTCAGGGAGCAATGCTCACATTCATATCAATATATAAAATTTATATTAATAATATTAAGCTCTGATAAAATGCTATTAAAGATGCACGTATATAAATATACGCTCAACATACGATATACAGTCAAAAATCACACTTTTACGGCATTTGTTTCATTAACTGTATATTTATCATATAGCAGGTGTTGGCTGACATTGTGCTCCACGTTTAGTTCAGTTTTGGGCCAGGATAAATGACTTTGGGACAAAAACGAACGATATACACGTCTGTTAAAGAAAAGAAAGTAATATTATATTAAAATTCTTTACTCTTCAAGACGTGTATACCGTTCGTTTTTGTCCCGAAGCATTTATCTCGGCCAAAAACTAAACTAAATGTGGAGCACAATGTCAGCCAACACCTGCTATATGATAAATATACAATTAATGAAACAAAAGCCTAAAATGTGATTTTTGGACTGTATATCGTCTGTAAACAGTATTTATATACATGCATCTCGAATAACGATTATATTATAGTTTAAGCCTGTTGAAGATACACAGAGCTCTGTGGCGCAATGGTTAGGGCATCTGACACAGGCGCAGGTGCCCGGGTTCGAGCCCCAGAATATATTTATATTTCTTTTTTTTTTTTTTTTTATTATTATTTTACAATATCCTTCATCATATTATATTTGTCATTCTATTAATCTTTGCCAATGTTCGTCTTTTTTTCTCTATTTCTACCTTTATTTTACGGCACTGTACAAATATCACCATAATTGCGCAACGATGATGTTTTTTTATATAGTCATACGTAACATTCCGTTCCAGAGTTATTGGTAAAAACCTAAAACAGATGCAATATTTAGGATTTGACTCGGACAATCAGGAAAAAAAAAAGGTTGGCACACTTTGCCCGTCTTTTGGTATATCTCTTCCCCGCTCCCCCAATTCAATGTTGGACCAAGCCATGTTGTCAACAGGTCCGTGAGACCCTCCAACATTGAAGGATGGGGAGTGGGAAAGTGTGAGATATAGGGGAGGCTGTACTTCAATTATATTGCATGCATGTTTCACTAGCCTCTCCAATTTTGATAGGGCACGCATTTCCATTGTTTAGTGCAAGTGTGCCAACTATTTTTTCCTGGATTGTCTGAATCAATTCCAAAAATATCCATCTAATTTCATATTTTGGCTTATAAAATAAAAACCATAAAAGGTATGGCCACCAAATTGTCAGGGAATGTTCCTCACATTCATATCAATATAAGAAATCCATATTAATAAAAAATATTGTGAAATAAGGGATAAGTGAAAAGAATATTATATGATTGCCGATTATTTTCGTAGTTTAAAGCTATGATAATTCGTCCAAAATATGCATCTAAATTCATATTATGGCTTATAAAATAAAAAGCATAATAGGTATGGCCACTAAATTTTCAGGGAGCAATGCTCACATTCATATCAATATATAAAATTTATATTAATAATATTAAGCTCTGATAAAATGCTATTAAAGATGCACGTATATAAATATACGCTCAACATACGATATACAGTCAAAAATCACACTTTTACGGCATTTGTTTCATTAACTGTATATTTATCATATAGCAGGTGTTGGCTGACATTGTGCTCCACGTTTAGTTCAGTTTTGGGCCAGGATAAATGACTTTGGGACAAAAACGAACGATATACACGTCTGTTAAAGAAAAGAAAGTGATAATATATTAAAATTCTTTACTCTTCAAAGACGTGTATACCGTTCGTTTTTTGTCCCAAGCATTATCTCGGCAAAAACTAAACTAAATGTGAGCACAATGTTAACAACTGCTACAATATAAATGAAACAAAAGCCTAAAAATGTGATTTTTGAACTATATATCGTCTGTAAACAGTATTTATATACATGCATCTCGAATAACGATATATTATAGTTTAAGCCTGTTGAAGATACACAGAGCTCTGTGGCGCAATGGTTAGGGCATCTGACACAGGCGCACGTGCCCGGGTTCGAGCCCCAGAATATATTTATATTTCTTTTTTTTTTTTTTATTATTATTATTTTACAATATCCTTCATCATATTATATTTGTCATTCTATTAATCTTTGCCAATGTTCGTCTTTTTTCTCTATTTCTACCTTTATTTTACGGCACTGTACAAATATCACCATAATTGCGCAACGATGATGTTTTTTTATATATACATACGTAACATTCCGTTCCAGAGTTATTGAGTAAAAACCTAAAACAGATGCAATATTTAGGATTTGACTCGGACAATCCAGGAAAAAAAAAGGTTGGCACACTTTGCCCGTCTTTTGGTATATCTCTTCCCCCGCTCCCCCCAATTCAATGTTGGACCAAGCCATGTTGTCAACAGGTCCGTGAGACCCTCCAACATTGAAGGATGGGGAGTGGGAAGAAATGAATATAGGGGAGGCTGTACTTCAATTATATTGCATGCATGTTTCACTAGCCTCTCCAATTTTGATAGGGCACGCATTTCCATTGTTTAGTGCAAGTGTGCCAACTATTTTTTCCTGGATTGTCTGAATCAATTCAAAAATATCCATCTAATTTCATATTTTGGCTTATAAAATAAAAACCATAAAAGGTATGGCCACCAAATTGTCAGGGAATGTTCCTCACATTCATATCAATATAAAGAAATCCATATTAATAAAAATATTGTGAAATAAGGGATAAGTGAAAAGAATATTATATGATTGCCGATTATTTTCGTAGTTTAAAGCTATGATAATTCGTCCAAAAATATGCATCTAAATTCATATTATGGCTTATAAAATAAAAAGCATAATAGGTATGGCCACTAAATTTTCAGGGAGCAATGCTCACATTCATATCAATATATAAAATTTATATTAATAATATTAAGCTCTGATAAAATGCTATTAAAGATGCACGTATATAAATATACGCTCAACATACGATATACAGTCAAAAAATCACACTTTTACGGCATTTGTTTCATTAACTGTATATTTATCATATAGCAGGTGTTGGCTGACATTGTGCTCCACGTTTAGTTCAGTTTTGGGCCAGGATAAATGACTTTGGGACAAAAAACGAACGATATACACGTCTGTTAAAGAAAAGAAAGTAATATTATATTAAAATTCTTTACTCTTCAAAGACGTGTATACCGTTCGTTTTTGTCTGAAGCATTATCTCGGCAAAAACTAAACTAAATGTGAGCACAATGTCAGCCAACACCTGCTATATGATAATATTAATGAAACAAAAGCCTAAAATGTGATTTTTGAACTATATATCGTCTGTAAACAGTATTTATATACATGCATCTCGAAAAGCATTATATTATAGTTCAAGCCTGTTGAAGATACACAGAGCTCTGTGGCGCAATGGTTAGGAAATCTAACACAGGCTCAGGTGCCCTGGTTCGAGCCCCAGAATATATTTATATTTCTTTTTTTTTTCTTTATTATTATTATTTTACAATATCCTTCATCATATTATATTTGTCATTCTATTAATCTTTGCCAATGTTCGTCTTTTTTTCTCTATTTCTACCTTTATTTTACGGCACTGTACAAATATCACCATAATTGCGCAACGATGATGTTTTTTTATATAGACATACGTAACATTCCGTTCCAGAGTTATTGAGTAAAAAACCTAAAACAGATGCAATATTTAGGATTTGACTCGGACAATCCAGAAAAAAAAAAAGGTTGGCACACTTTGCCCGTCTTTTGGTATATCTCTTCCCCCGCTCCCCCAATTCAATGTTGGACCAAGCCATGTTGTCAACAGGTCCGTGAGACCTTCCAACATTGAAGGATGGGGAGTGGGGAAGAAATGAATATAGGGAGAGGCTGTACTTCAATTATATTGCATGCATGTTTCACTAGCCTCTCCAATTTTGATAGGGCACGCATTTCCATTGTTTAGTGCAAGTGTGCCAACTATTTTTTTCCTGGATTGTCTGAATCAATTCCAAAATATCCATCTAATTTCATATTTTGGCTTATAAAATAAAAACCATAAAAGGTATGGCCACCAAATTGTCAGGGAATGTTCCTCACATTCATATCAATATAAGAAATCCATATTAATAAAAAATATTGTGAAATAAGGGATAAGTGAAAAGAATATTATATGATTGCCGATTATTTTCGTAGTTTAAAGCTATGATAATTCGTCCAAAAATATGCATCTAAATTCATATTATGGCTTATAAAATAAAAAGCATAATAGGTATGGCCACTAAATTTTCAGGGAGCAATGCTCACATTCATATCAATATATAAAATTTATATTAATAATATTAAGCTCTGATAAAATGCTATTAAAGATGCACGTATATAAATATACGCTCAACATACGATATACAGTCAAAAATCACACTTTTACGGGAGTGGCATCATTAACTGTATATTTATCATATAGCAGCCGTGGGCTCGCAGTGTGCTCCACGTTTAGTTCAGTTTTGGGCCAGGATAAATGACTTTGGGACAAAAACGAACGATATACACGTCTGTTAAAGAAAAGAAAGTAATATTATATTAAAATTCTTTACTCTTCAAAGACGTGTATACCGTTCGTTTTTGTCCCAGCATTATCTCGACAAAAACTAAACTAAATGTGAGCACAATGTCAACCAACCTATACTATAAATATACAATTAATGAAACAAAAGCCTAAAATGTGATTTTTGAACTATATATCATCTGTAAACAGTATTTATATACATGCATCTCGAATAACGATTATATTATAGTTTAAGCCTGTTGAAGATACACAGAGCTCTGTGGCGCAATGGTTAGGGCATCTGACACAGGCGCAGGTGCCCGGGTTCGAGCCCCAGAATATATTTATATTTCTTTTTTTTTCTTTATTATTATTATTTTACAATATCCTTCATCATATTATATTTGTCATTCTATTAATCTTTGCCAATGTTCGTCTTTTTTTCTCTATTTCTACCTTTATTTTACGGCACTGTACAAATATCACCATAATTGCGCAACGATGATGTTTTTTTATATAGACATACGTAACATTCCGTTCCAGAGTTATTGAGTAAAAACCTAAAACAGATGCAATATTTAGGATTTGACTCGGACAATCCAGGAAAAAAAAAGGTTGGCACACTTTGCCCGTCTTTTGGTATATCTCTCCCCCGCTCCCCCAATTCAATGTTGGACCAAGCCATGTTGTCAACAGGTCCGTGAGACCCTCCAACATTGAAGGATGGGGAAGTGGGAAGGAAATGAATATAGGGAGAGGCTGTACTTCAATTATATTGCATGCATGTTTCACTAGCCTCTCCAATTTTGATAGGGCACGCATTTCCATTGTTTAGTGCAAGTGTGCCAACTATTTTTTCCTGGATTGTCTGAATCAATTCCAAAATATCCATCTAATTTCATATTTTGGCTTATAAAATAAAAACCATAAAAGGTATGGCCACCAAATTGTCAGGGAATGTTCCTCACATTCATATCAATATAAGAAATCCATATTAATAAAAAAAAAAGTGAAAAAAGGGATAAGTGAAAAGAATATTATATGATTGCCGATTATTTTCGTAGTTTAAAGCTATGATAATTCGTCCAAAAATATGCATCTAAATTCATATTATTGCTTATAAAATAAAAAGCATAATAGGTATGGCCACTAAATTTTCAGGAGCAATGCTCACATTCATATCAATATATAAAATTTATATTAATAATATTAAGCTCTGATAAAATGCTATTAAAGATGCACGTATATAAATATACGCTCAACATACGATATACAGTCAAAAAATCACACTTTTACGGCATTTGTTTCATTAACTGTATATTTATCATATAGCAGGTGTTGGCTGACATTGTGCTCCACGTTTAGTTCAGTTTTGGGCCAGGATAAATGACTTTGGGACAAACAACGAACGATATACACGTCTGTTAAAGAAAAGAAAGTAATATTATATTAAAATTCTTTACTCTTCAAAGACGTGTATACCGTTCGTTTTTGTCCCGAAGGCATTATCTCGGCAAAAACTAAACTAAACAATGTCAACTGTATAAGATAAATATACAATTAATGAAACAAAAGCCTAAAAATGTGATTTTTGACTATATATCGTCTGTAAACAGTATTTATATACATGCATCTCGAATAACGATATATTATAGTTTAAGCCTGTTGAAGATACACAGAGCTCTGTGGCGCAATGGTTAGGGCATCTGACACAGGCGCAGGTGCCCAGGTTCGAGCCCCAGAATATATTTATATTTCTTTTTTTTTCTTTATTATTATTATTTTACAATATCCTTCATCATATTATATTTGTCATTCTATTAATCTTTGCCAATGTTCGTCTTTTTTTCTCTATTTCTACCTTTATTTTACGGCACTGTACAAATATCACCATAATTGCGCAACGATGATGTTTTTTATTATAGACATACGTAACATTCCGTTCCAGAGTTATTGAGTAAAATCCTAAAACAGATGCAATATTTAGGATTTGACTCGGACAATCCAGGAAAAAAAAGGTTGGCACACTTTGCCCGTCTTTTGGTATATCTCTTCCCCCGCTCCCCAATTCAATGTTGGACCAAGCCATGTTGTCAACAGGTCCGTGAGACCCTCCAACATTGAAGGATGGGGAGTGGGGAAGAATGAATATAGGGAGAGGCTGTACTTCAATTATATTGCATGCATGTTTCACTAGCCTCTCCAATTTTGATAGGGCACGCATTTCCATTGTTTAGTGCAAGTGTGCCAACTATTTTTTTCCTGGATTGTCTGAATCAATTCCAAAATATCCATCTAATTTCATATTTTGGCTTATAAAATAAAAACCATAAAAGGTATGGCCACCAAATTTTCAGGGAATGTTCCTCACATTCATATCAATATAAAAAATCCATATTAATAAAAAATATTGTGAAATAAGGGATAAGTGAAAAGAATATTATATGATTGCCGATTATTTTCGTAGTTTAAAGCTATGATAATTCGTACAAAATATGCATCTAAATTCATATTATGGCTTATAAAATAAAAAGCATAATAGGTATGGCCACTAAATTTTCAGGGAGCAATGCTCACATTCATATCAATATATAAAATTTATATTAATAATATTAAGCTCTGATAAAATGCTATTAAAGATGCACGTATATAAATATAAGCTCAACATACGATATACAGTCAAAAAATCACACTTTTACGGCATTTGTTTCATTAACTGTATATTTATCATATAGCAGGTGTTGGCTGACATTGTGCTCCACGTTTAGTTCAGTTTTGGGCCAGGATAAATGACTTTGGGACAAAAACGAACGATATACACGTCTGTTAAAGAAAAGAAAGTAATATTATATTAAAATTCTTTACTCTTCAAAGACGTGTATACCGTTCGTTTTTGTCCCAAGCATTATCTCGGCAAAAACTAAACTAAATGTGGAGCACAATGTCAGCAACACCTGCTAATGATATAACAATTAATGAAACAAAAGCCTTAAAATGTGATTTTTGGACTATATATCGTCTGTAAACAGTATTTATATACATGCATCTCGAATAACGATATATTATAGTTTAAGCCTGTTGAAGATACACAGAGCTCTGTGGCGCAATGGTTAGGGCATCTGACACAGGCGCAGGTGCCCGGGTTCGAGCCCCAGAATATATTTATATTTCTTTTTTTTTTTTTCTTTATTATTATTATTTTACAATATCCTTCATCATATTATATTTGTCATTCTATTAATCTTTGCCAATGTTCGTCTTTTTTTCTCTATTTCTACCTTTATTTTACGGCACTGTACAAATATCACCATAATTGCGCAACGATGATGTTTTTTTATATAGACATACGTAACATTCCGTTCCAGAGTTATTGAGTAAAAACCTAAAACAGATGCAATATTTAGGATTTGACTCGGACAATCCAGGAAAAAAAAAAAAAGGTTGGCACACTTTGCCCGTCTTTTGGTATATCTCTTCCCCGCTCCCCAATTCAATGTTGGACCAAGCCATGTTGTCAAAAGGTCCCAGAGACCCTCCAACATTGAAGGATGGGGAGTGGGGAAGGGTGTGATATACGGGAGAGGCTGTACTTCAATTATATTGCATGCATGTTTCACTAGCCTCTCCAATTTTGATAGGGCACGCATTTCCATTGTTTAGTGCAAGTGTGCCAACTATTTTTTTTTTGGATTGTCTGAATCAATTCCAAAAATATCCATCTAATTTCATATTTTGGCTTATAAAATAAAAACCATAAAAGGTATGGCCACCAAATTGTCAGGGAATGTTCCTCACATTCATATCAATATAAGAAATCCATATTAATAAAAATATTGTGAAATAAGGGATAAGTGAAAAGAATATTATATGATTGCCGATTATTTTCGTAGTTTAAAGCTATGATAATTCGTCCAAAAATATGCATCTAAATTCATATTATGGCTTATAAAATAAAAAGCATAATAGGTATGGCCACTAAATTTTCAGGAGCAATGCTCACATTCATATCAATATATATATATTAATAATATTAAGCTCTGATAAAATGCTATTAAAGATGCACGTATATAAATATAAGCTCAACATACGATATACAGTCAAAAATCACACTTTTACGGCATTTGTTTCATTAACTGTATATTTATCATATAGCAGGTGTTGGCTGACATTGTGCTCCACGTTTAGTTCAGTTTTGGGCCAGGATAAATGACTTTGGGACAAAAACGAACGATATACACGTCTGTTAAAGAAAAGAAAGTAATATTATATTAAAATTCTTTACTCTTCAAAGACGTGTATACCGTTCGTTTTTTTTTTTCGAAGTCATTTATCTCGGCCAAAAACTAAACTAAATGTGAGCAAATGTCAGCCAACACCTGCTATATGATAAATATACAATTAATGAAACAAAAGCCTAAAAATGATTTTTGAACTATATATCGTCTGTAAACAGTATTTATATACATGCATCTCGAATAACGATATATTATAGTTTAAGCCTGTTGAAGATACACAGAGCTCTGTGGCGCAATGGTTAGGGCATCTGACACAGGCGCAGGTGCCCGGGTTCGAGCCCCAGAATATATTTATATTTCTTTTTTTTTTCTTTATTATTATTATTTTACAATATCCTTCATCATATTATATTTGTCATTCTATTAATCTTTGCCAATGTTCGTCTTTTTTTCTCTATTTCTACCTTTATTTTACGGCACTGTACAAATATCACCATAATTGCGCAACGATGATGTTTTTTTATATAGACATACGTAACATTCCGTTCCAGAGTTATTGAGTAAAAACCTAAAACAGATGCAATATTTAGGATTTGACTCGGACAATCCAGGAAAAAAAAAGGTTGGCACACTTTGCCCGTCTTTTGGTATATCTCTTCCCCCGCTCCCCCCAATTCAATGTTGGACCAAGCCATGTTGTCAACAGGTCCGTGAGACCCTCCAACATTGAAGGATGGGGAGTGGGGAAGGGTGAGATATAGGGGAGAGGCTGTACTTCAATTATATTGCATGCATGTTTCACTAGCCTCTCCAATTTTGATAGGGCACGCATTTCCATTGTTTAGTGCAAGTGTGCCAACTATTTTTTCCTGGATTGTCTGAATCAATTCAAAATATCCATCTAATTTCATATTTTGGCTTATAAAATAAAAACCATAAAAGGTATGGCCACCAAATTGTCAGGGAATGTTCCTCACATTCATATCAATATAAGAAATCCATATTAATAAAAAATATTGTGAAATAAGGGATAAGTGAAAAGAATATTATATGATTGCCGATTATTTTCGTAGTTTAAAGCTATGATAATTCGTCCAAAAATATGCATCTAAATTCATATTATGGCTTATAAAATAAAAAGCATAATAGGTATGGCCACTAAATTTTCAGGGAGCAATGCTCACATTCATATCAATATATAAAATTTATATTAATAATATTAAGCTCTGATAAAATGCTATTAAAGATGCACGTATATAAATATACGCTCAACATACGATATACAGTCAAAAATCACACTTTTACGGCATTTGTTTCATTAACTGTATATTTATCATATAGCAGGTGTTGGCTGACATTGTGCTCCACGTTTAGTTCAGTTTTGGGCCAGGATAAATGACTTTGGGACAAAAACGAACGATATACACGTCTGTTAAAGAAAAGAAAGTAATATTATATTAAAATTCTTTACTCTTCAAAGACGTGTATACCGTTCGTTTTTGTCCCAAGCATTATCTCGGCAAAAACTAAACTAAATGTAGACACAATAACACCTGCTATATGATAAATATACAATTAATGAAACAAAAAGCCTATAAAATGTGATTTTTGACTATATATCGTCTGTAAACAGTATTTATATACATGCATCTCGAATAACATTATATTATAATTTAAGCCTGTTGAAGATACACAGAGCTCTGTGGCGCAATGGTTAGGGCATCTGACACAGGCGCAGGTGCCCAGTTCGAGCCCCAGAATATATTTATATTTCTTTTTTTTTCTTTATTATTATTATTTTACAATGTCCTTCATTATAGTATATTTGTCCTTCTATTAATCTTTGCCAATGTTCGTCTTTTTTCTCTATTTCTACCTTTATTTTACGGCACTGTACAAATATCACCATAATTGCGCAACGATGATGTTTTTTATATAGACATACGTAACATTCCGTTCCAGAGTTATTGAGTACAAACCTAAAACAGATGCAATATTTAGGATTTGACTCGGACAATCCAGGAAAAAAAAAGGTTGGCACACTTTGCCCGTCTTTTGGTATATCTCTTCCCCCGCTCCCCCAATTCAATGTTGGACCAAGCCATGTTGTCAACAGGTCCGTGAGACCCTCCAACATTGAAGGATGGGGAGTGGGGAAAGGTGAGATATAGGGGGAGGCTGTACTTCAATTATATTGCATGCATGTTTCACTAGCCTCTCCAATTTTGATAGGGCACGCATTTCCATTGTTTAGTGCAAGTGTGCCAACTATTTTTTTCCTGGTTTATCTGAATCAAGTTCAAAAATATCCATCTAATTTCATATTTTGGCTTATAAAATAAAAACCATAAAAGGTATAGCCACCAAATTGTCAGGGAAGGTTCCTCACATTCATATCAATATAAGAAATCCATATTAATAAAAATATTGTGAAATAAGGGATAAGTGAAAAGAATATTATATGATTGCCGATTATTTTCGTAGTTTAAAGCTATGATAATTCGTCCAAAATATGCATCTAAATTCATATTATGGCTTATAAAATAAAAAGCATAATAGGTATGGCCACTAAATTTTCAGGGAGCAATGCTCACATTCATATCAATATATAAAATTTATATTAATAATATTAAGCTCTGATAAAATGCTATTAAAGATGCACGTATATAAATATACGCTCAACATACGATATACAGTCAAAAATCACACTTTTACGGCATTTGTTTCATTAACTGTATATTTATCATATAGCAGGTGTTGGCTGACATTGTGCTCCACGTTTAGTTCAGTTTTGGGCCAGGATAAATGACTTTGAAAAAAAAAACGAACGATATACACGTCTGTTAAAGAAAAGAAAGTAATATTATATTAAAATTATTTACTCTTCAAAGACGTGTATACCGTTCGTTTTTGTCCCAGCATTTATCTCGGCCAAAAACTAAACTAAATGTGAACTGTCAACCAACACCTGCTATGATAAATATACAATTAATGAAACAAAAGCATAAAAATGTGATTTTGAACTATATATCGTCTGTAAACAGTATTTATATACATGCATCTCGAATAACGATATATATATAGTTTAAGCCTGTTGAAGATACACAGAGCTCTGTGGCGCAATGGTTAGGGCATCTGACACAGGCGCAGGTGCCCAGGTTCGAGCCCCAGAATATATTTATATTTCTTTTTTTTCTTTATTATTATTATTTTACAATATCCTTCATCATATTATATTTGTCATTCTATTAATCTTTGCCAATGTTCGTCTTTTTTTCTCTATTTCTACCTTTATTTTACGGCACTGTACAAATATCACCATAATTGCGCAACGATGATGTTTTTTTATATAGACATACGTAACATTACGTTCCAGAGTTATTGAGTAAAAAACTAAAACAGATGCAATATTTAGGATTTGACTCGGAAAAAAAAAAAAAAAAAGGTTGGCACACTTTGCCCGTCTTTTGGTATATCTCTTCCCCCGCTCCCCAATTCAATGTTGGACAAAGCCATGTTGTCAACAGGTCCGTGAGACCCTCCAACATTGAAGGATGGGGAGTGGGGAAGGGTGAGATATAGGGGAGAGGCTGTACTTCAATTATATTGCATGCATGTTTCACTAGCCTCTCCAATTTTGATAGGGCACGCATTTCCATTGTTTAGTGCAAGTGTGCCAACTATTTTTTTCCTGGATTGTCTGAATCAATTCCAAAAATATCCATCTAATTTCATATTTTGGCTTATAAAATAAAAACCATAAAAGGTATGGCCACCAAATTGTCAGGGAATGTTCCTCACATTCATATCAATATAAGAAATCCATATTAATAAAAAATATTGTGAAATAAGGGATAAGTGAAAAGAATATTATATGATTGCCGATTATTTTCGTAGTTTAAAGCTATGATAATTCGTCCAAAAATATGCATCTAAATTCATATTATGGCTTATAAAATAAAAAGCATAATAGGTATGGCCACTAAATTTTCAGGGAGCAATGCTCACATTCATATCAATATATAAAATTTATATTAATAATATTAAGCTCTGATAAAATGCTATTAAAGATGCACGTATATAAATATACGCTCAACATACGATAAAAAATAAAAAAATCACACTTTTACGGCATTTGTTTCATTAACTGTATATTTATCATATAGCAGGTGTTGGCTGACATTGTGCTCCACGTTTAGTTCAGTTTTGGGCCAGGATAAATGACTTTGGGACAAAAAACGAACGATATACACGTCTGTTAAAGAAAAGAAAGTAATATTATATTAAAATTCTTTACTCTTCAAAGACGTGTATACCGTTCGTTTTTTGTCCCGAAGCATTATCTCGGCCAAAAAAACTAAATGTGAACAATGTCAACAACACCTATATATGATAAATATACAATTAATGAAACAAAAGCCTAAAATGTGATTTTTGAACTATATATCGTCTGTAAACAGTATTTATATACATGCATCTCGAATAACATTATATTATAGTTAAGCCTGTTGAAGATACACATAGCTCTGTGGCGCAATGGTTAGGGCATCTGACACAGGCGCAGGTGCTCGGGTTCGAGCCCCAGAATATATTTATATTTCTTTTTTTTTTCTTTATTATTATTATTTTACAATATCCTTCATCATATTATATTTGTCATTCTATTAATCTTTGCCAATGTTCGTCTTTTTTTCTCTTTTTCTACCTTTATTTTACGGCACTGTACAAATATCACCATAATTGCGCAACGATGATGTTTTTTATATAGACATACGTAACATTCCGTTCCAGAGTTATTGAGTAAAAACCTAAAACAGATGCAATATTTAGGATTTGACTCGGACAATCCAGGAAAAAAAAAGGTTGGCACACTTTGCCCGTCTTTTGGTATATCTCTTCCCCCGCTCCCCCAATTCAATGTTGGACAAAGCCATGTTGTCAACAGGTCCGTGAGACCCTCAACATTGAAGGATGGGGAGTGGGGAAGGAAATGAATATAGGGAGAGGCTGTACTTCAATTATATTGCATGCATGTTTCACTAGCCTCTCCAATTTTGATAGGGCACGCATTTCCATTGTTTAGTGCAAGTGTGCCAACTATTTTTTTCCTGGATTGTCTGAATCAATTCCAAAAATATCCATCTAATTTCATATTTTGGCTTATAAAATAAAAACCATAAAAGGTATGGCCACCAAATTGTCAGGGAATGTTCCTCACATTCATATCAATATAAGAAATCCATATTAATAAAAAATATTGTGAAATAAGGGATAAGTGAAAAGAATATTATATGATTGCCGATTATTGTCGTAGTTTAAAGCTATGATAATTCGTCCAAAAATATGCATCTAAATTCATATTATGGCTTATAAAATAAAAAAGCATAATAGGTATGGCCACTAAATTTTCAGGAGCAATGCTCACATTCATATCAATATATAAAATTTATATTAATAATATTAAGCTCTGATAAAATGCTATTAAAGATGCACGTATATAAATATACGCTCAACATACGATATACAGTCAAAAATCACACTTTTACGGCATTTGTTTCATTAACTGTATATTTATCATATAGCAGGTGTTGGCTGACATTGTGCTCCACGTTTAGTTCAGTTTTGGGCCAGGATAAATGACTTTGGGACAAAAACGAGACGATATACACGTCTGTTAAAGAAAAGAAAGTAATATTATATTAAAATTCTTTACTCTTCAAAGACGTGTATACCGTTCGTTTTTTTTTTTTTTTTTATTTATCTCGGCCAAAAACTAAACTAAATGTGGAACAAATGTCAACCAACACCTGCTATAATAAATTAATGAAACAAAAGCCTAAAAATGTGATTTTTGAGACTGTATATCGTCTGTAAACAGTATTTATATACATGCATCTCGAATAACATTATATTATAGTTTAAGCCTGTTGAAGATACACAGAGCTCTGTGGCGCAATGGTTAGGGCATCTGACACAGGCGCAGGTGCCGGTTCGAGCCCCAGAATATATTTATATTTCTTTTTTTTTTCTTTATTATTATTATTTTACAATATCCTTCATCATATTATATTTGTCATTCTATTAATCTTTGCCAATGTTCGTCTTTTTTTCTCTATTTCTACCTTTATTTTACGGCACTGTACAAATATCACCATAATTGCGCAACGATGATGTTTTTTTATATAGACATACGTAACATTCCGTTCCAGAGTTATTGAGTAAAAACCTAAAACAGATGCAATATTTAGGATTTGACTCGGACAATCCAGGAAAAAAAAAGGTTGGCACACTTTGCCCGTCTTTTGGTATATCTCTTCCCCCGCTCCCCCAATTCAATGTTGGACCAAGCACATGTTGTCAACAGGTCCGTGAGACCCTCCAACATTGAAGGATGGGGAGTGGGAAGAAGGTGAATATAGGGAGAGGCTGTACTTCAATTATATTGCATGCATGTTTCACTAGCCTCTCCAATTTTGATAGGGCACGCATTTCCATTGTTTAGTGCAAGTGTGCCAACTATTTTTTTCCTGGATTGTCTGAATCAATTCCAAAAATATCCATCTAATTTCATATTTTGGCTTATAAAATAAAACCATAAAAGGTATGGCCACCAAATTGTCAGGGAATGTTCCTCACATTCATATCAATATAAGAAATCCATATTAATAAAAATATTGTGAAATAAGGGATAAGTGAAAAGAATATTATATGATTGCCGATTATTTTCGTAGTTTAAAGCTATGATAATTCGTCCAAAAATATGCATCTAAATTCATATTATGGCTTATAAAATAAAAAGCATAATAGGTATGGCCACTAAATTTTCAGGGAGCAATGCTCACATTCATATCAATATATAAAATTTATATTAATAATATTAAGCTCTGATAAAATGCTATTAAAGATGCACGTATATAAATATACGCTCAACATACGATATACAGTCAAAAAATCACACTTTTACGGCATTTGTTTCATTAACTGTATATTTATCATATAGCAGGTGTTGGCTGACATTGTGCTCCACGTTTAGTTCAGTTTTGGGCCAGGATAAATGACTTTGGGACAAAAACGAACGATATACACGTCTGTTAAAGAAAAGAAAGTAATATTATATTAAAATTCTTTACTCTTCAAAGACGTGTATACCGTTCGTTTTTTGTTTTTTTTTCATTTATCTCGACCAAAAACTAAACTAAATGTGGAGCACAATGTCAGCCAACACCTGCTATAAATATACAATTAATGAAACAAAGCTAAAATGTGATTTTTGAACTGTATATCGTCTGTAAACAGTATTTATATACATGCATCTCGAATAACATATATTATAGTTTAAGCCTGTTGAAGATACACAGAGCTCTGTGGCGCAATGGTTAGGGCATCTGACACAGGCGCAGGTGCCCTGGTTCGAGCCCCAGAATATATTTATATTTCTTTTTTTTTTTTTTTCTTTATTATTATTATTTTACAATATCCTTCATCATATTATATTTGTCATTCTATTAATCTTTGCCAATGTTCGTCTTTTTTTTTTATTTCTACCTTTATTTTACGGCACTGTACAAATATCACCATAATTGCGCAACGATGATGTTTTTTTATATAGACATACGTAACATTCCGTTCCAGAGTTATTGAGTAAAAACCTAAAACAGATGCAATATTTAGGATTTGACTCGGACAATCCAGGAAAAAAAAAGGTTGGCACACTTTGCCCGTCTTTTGGTATATCTCTTCCCCCGCCCCCCAATTCAATGTTGGACCAAGCCATGTTGTCAACAGGTCCGTGAGACCCTCCAACATTGAAGGATGGGGAGTGGGGAAGGGTGAGATATAGGCACGGTTGTTTGATGGGATCATTTATTAGTTTTTCAAACAAAACATCATGTATAACCAAATTTTAGGCTTAAACAGCTAAAATTGATATCGTGCTAATGTATACAGATGCTTTTGAGACGTTCTCAACTTTAATTTCCGCTCTTTTACAAAATTATTCACTTTTATGGTATTTTTAAAGCTTTTTGGATATAAAATGTATCTATTACTGCCAAAATTGGTGGCGCTATTTAGTTACTGGACATTACCCTTTCAAGCTTTTAATACAAATAATTCCTTTTATTGTTTGATAAAATATGTTTATAAAATTTTCTTGTTGCTTGTTTCACTTATTCCAGCTGTTTTAATGGCAGAATTATTCACTAACCCTTGCAAATAAAGAAATATGATTTAGGATAAATAGCGCCATCTATTGTCTGCATTTAGTTAATAATGAAGCCAATTCTATATACATCAAACAGCCGTGTAGGGGAGAGGCTGTACTTCAATTATATTGCATGCATGTTTCACTAGCCTCTCCAATTTTGATAGGGCACGCATTTCCATTGTTTAGTGCAAGTGTGCCAACTATTTTTTCCTGGATTGTCTGAATCAATTCCAAAATATCCATCTAATTTCATATTTTGGCTTATAAAATAAAAACCATAAAAGGTATGGCCACCAAATTGTCAGGGAATGTTCCTCACATTCATATCAATATAAGAAATCCATATTAATAAAAATATTGTGAAATAAGGGATAAGTGAAAAGAATATTATATGATTGCCGATTATTTTCGTAGTTTAAAGCTATGATAATTCGTCCAAAAATATGCATCTAAATTCATATTATGGCTTATAAAATAAAAAGCATAATAGGTATGGCCACTATATTTTCAGGGAGCAATGCTCACATTCATATCAATATATAAAATTTATATTAATAATATTAAGCTCTGATAAAATGCTATTAAAGATGCACGTATATAAATATACGCTCAACAGACGATATACAGTCAAAAATCACACTTTTACGGCATTTGTTTCATTAACTGTATATTTATCATATAGCAGGTGTTGGCTGACATTGTGCTCCACGTTTAGTTCAGTTTTGGGCCAGGATAAATGACTTTTGGACAAAAAACGAACGATATACACGTCTGTAAAAGAAAAGAAAGTAATATTATTATAATAAAAATATTATATAAAAATTTCTTTAATATACCCCCCAAGTGTTTGTGAATGGTCCTTAATATCCAAATTTTTATTTGGGATTGGAAAATTGGATTTTTGACAAATTGGATTTGCGACATCGGCACTGGTAGTAAATAGTGAATTTTGCATTTAGATTTTCCTTTTTAAGACATTTTCGTAGATATCCACAAGAAAAGCTTATTCGCAAAATTTCAGTTGATTCCGATTTTGCGCTTGCGAGCAGCGTTTGAAATAAGGCGCGTCCTTGCGTCAAATACCTGTGAAAGTATAGGCGCGGACTCGCAAATTTCCTACGGCACGGGTCCGCGTGACCCGTAGAAACTGAACCAAGCAAAAAGCAGAAAATCCTTTTTGTTGTTTTATGGTTCACATAATACGTCCAGCTCCCTGAGTACACTTTCATTTTAGTTCCCTATCAATCATGATGCAGTCATGTCTACAGTAGAATTCATCTCGACCTTTGCAGGACTTAACCCCATTAAAAGCTATTAAACCAAGATAACATTGATTGAAACAGCTCAACTGATTAAATCGGATCTTCTCTGGCTGTGCACATGTGTCTGTTTTATATGTGCGGTATCGCAATGAGCTGCTATAATACAGCTTCAGTTTCGATTATAAAGGAAACGCAAGGAAACAATGGTATGTGGACCTTTGTTCACGAAATGAGACAATGGCCTGCTTTTTGTTAACCAGCGCTCATGAAAATGAGCAACATAATGATTGTTGATTTAACACGGTTTGGTAATAATTTCTTCATATTTTTGGTGTTATCTGTCGTTTACATATCCTTCCTAAAACACAAAAGTGCGACTATTTCCAAACACCTAAATTAGCTAAAAATTTAGGACATGTTACAAAACTATATTTTCTAGAATTTCATAGAATAATTTAAATATAGCTT